>NW_012116799.1:320201-328865 GCF_000951035.1 Colobus angolensis palliatus | reverse complement strand
CAAACCCCCCAAAATCTGTGGTACCAAACTGATCCATGAAAAGAATCATGTATCTGTCTGAGAAAAATTTACAAATCACAAAGAAGTTTCTCAAGAAACTTATTTCTAGTTTTTATATGAGGATATTTCCATTTTCACCATATGCTTCAATTGGCTCCGAAATATCCCATTGAAGATTGAAAAAAAACAGTGATAGCAAACTGATCAATGAAAAGATCAGTGTTACTCTGTGAGATGAATTCATACATCATAAAACAGTTTCTTAGACAGCTTCTGTCTATTTTTTTATGAGGCTGTTTCCTTTGTCACCATAAGTCTCAATACACTCCTAAAGATCCCTTTGTAGATTACAGGAAAACAATGTTAGCAAGCTGCTGCATGAAAAGAAATGTGTAACTCTATGAAATGAATTCACACATCACAAAGAAGTTTCTCAGAAAGTTTCTTTCTAGTTTTTTTCTGAGGATGTTAACTTTTTCACTATAGGCCTCATTATGCTCCCAAATGTCCCTTTGCAGATTCCACGAAAACAGTGTCAGCAAACTGCTCCACGAAAAGAAAGGTGTATCTCTGTTAGATGAATTCACACATCACAAACAACTTTCTCAGAAAATTTCTTTCTAGTTTTTATCTAAAGATGTTTCATTTGTCACCTTTGGCTTCAATGAGATCCAAAATATCCTGCCTTAGATTCACCAAAAACGATGCTACCAAACTGATCCATGAAAGGAATCATGAAACTCTGTGAGATGTATTGACAAAGCACAAAGCAGTTTCTCAGCAATTTTCTTTCTAGTTTTAATATGAGGATATTTCCTTTGTCTCCATAAGCTTCAATGCGCTTCAAAATATCAGATTGCAGATTCCAAGAAAACAGTCTAACCAAACTATTCAATGCCAAGAGCAGTGTAATTCTGTGAGATGAATTCACACATCACAATGCAGTTTCTCAGAAAGATTCTTTCTGATTTTTATCTGAGATAATTTCCTTTTTCACCATAGGCTTCAGTTTGAACCAAAATATCCATTCTCAGAATCCCCAAAAGCAGTGCTACCAAACTGCTCCATGAAATGAATTGTGTAACTTTGTGAGATGAATTCACATATCATAAAGCAGTTTCTCAAGAAGCATCTCTCTAGTTTTTGTGTGAGGATACTTCTTTTTTCACATTTTGCCTCAAAGCACTCACGAACATCCCTTTGCAGATTCCAGGAAAATAGTGTTAACAAACTACCCCACAAAAAGAAAGGTGTAAATCTGTGAGATGAATTCACACATCATAGAGCAGTTTCTCACAAAGTTTCTTTTTGTTTTTTGTCTGAGGAAATTTCCTTTGTCACCATAGGCTTCAAAGCACTCCCAAATATCCTGTAGAAGATTCCAGGAAAACAGTGTTAGCAAACTGCTCAATGAATGCAATGGTGTAATTTTGTAAGATGAATTCAAATATCACAAAACTGTTTCTCAGAAAGTTTCTTTCTAGTTTTTATCTCAGGATATTTCCTTTTTCACTATAGGCCTCAATGCGCTCCGGAATATCCCATTGCAGGTCCCATGAAAACAGTGTTTGCATGCTGCTCCATGAAAAAAAGGTGTAACTCTGTGAGATGAATTCACACATCACAAAGAACTTCTCAGAAAGCTTCTTTCTAGCTTTTATATGAGGATATTGCTTTGTCACCATAGACTTCAGTGTGATCCAAAATATCTCTTCTCAGATTCACCATAGACTTCAGTGTGATCCAAAATGTCTCTTCTCAGATTCACAAAAAAAGTGCTACCAAGCTAAACCATGAAAAGGATCGTTTAACTCTGTGAGAGGAATTAAAGCATCACAAAGCAGTTTCTCAGAAATCTTCCTCATGGTTTTTATATGATGATATTTCCTTTTGTCACCATAAGCTCCAATGCGATCTGAAATATCCCATTGCATATTCCAAGAAAACAGCGTTAGCCTACTGCTCAATGAAAAGAAAAGTGTAACTCTGTGAGTTGAATTCACACATAACAAATCAATTTCTCAGAAAACTTCTTTTTGGTTTTTATCTGAGTATATTTCCTTTGTCATCATAGGCTTTAATGCAATCCCAAATATCCCATTGCAGATACCACTCAACAGTGTTAGAAAACGGCTCAGTGAAAACAACAATGTAGTTCTGTGAGAAGAATTCATATATCACAAAGCAGTTTCTCAGAATGCGTCTTTCTAGGTTTTATCCGAGGATACTCCCTTTTACACCATAGACTTCAATGTGCTCCCAAATATCTCTTTGCAGATTCCACAAAAGCAGTGTTAGTAAACTGCTCAATGAAAAGAACAATGTAACACTGTGAGATAAATTCACAGGTCACAAAGAACATTCTCAGAAAGCATTTTTCTAGTTTTTATCTGTGGATATTTCCTTTGCCACCATAGGCTTCAATGTGATCCAAAATATTCCTTCTCAGATAACCTAAAAACGGTGCTACCCAACTGATCCATGAGAAGAATTGTGTAACACAGTGAGTTGAAATAGCACATCACAAAGCGGTTTCTCAGAAAACTTATTTCCTCTGTGAACATAGGCTTCAAAGCACTGCCAAAAATCCCTTCAGATTCCCTGAAACCAGTGTGAGCAAACTGCTCAATGAAAAGAATGGTGTAACATTGTAAGATGAATTCACACATAACAAAACAGTTTTTCAGAAATAATCTTCTTCCTAGTTTTTATCTGAGAATACTTACTTTTTCTCTATAGGCCTCAATTCACTCCCAAATATCCCTGTGCAGATTAAGTGAAAACAGTGTTAGCACACTGCTTAACTAAAAGAAAGTTGTAAATCTGTAAGATGAATTCACACATCACAAAGAACTTTCTCAGAAATCTTCTTTCTAATTTTTATCTGAGGATATTTCCGTTGTCACCTTAGACTTCAATGCAATCCAAAATATCCATTCTCAGAATCCCCAAAAACAGTGCTACCAAACTGCTCCATGGAAAGAATGGTGTAACTCTGGGAGATGAACTCAAACATCCCAAAACAGTCTCTCAGAATGATTCTTTCTAGTTTATATCTGAGGATATTTCCTTTTTCACCATGTGCTTCAATGCGTTCACAAATATCACTTTAGATTACAGGGAAACAGTGTTTGCAAGCTACTCCATGAAAATAAAGGTGTAACTCTGTGGGATGAATTAACACATCAGAAAATACTTTCTCATAAAGCTTCTTTCTAGTTTTTTTCCTGATATTTCCTTTCTCACCATAGGCTTCAGTATGATACAATATATCCCTTCTCTTCTCATACTCCCCAAAAACACAGATACCAAAATGGTGATTGAAAGGGATCATGTAACATTTTGAGATGAATTAACACATCACACAGCAGTGTCTCCGAACAATTCTTTCTAGTTTTTATATTAGGATATTTCCTTTGTCATCATAAGCTTCAATGCACTCCAAGAAAAGAGTGTTCACAAATTGCTCGATGAAAAGAACAGTGTAACACTGTGAGATGAATTCATACCTCAGAAAGCAGTTTCTCAGAAAGCTTCTTCCTAGTTTTTGTCAGAGGATATTTCCTTTTTCACCTAAGGCTTCAATGCATTCCCAAATGTCTCTTTGTGAACCCCGTTAAACAGTATTATTAAATTACTCTATGAAAAGAAACGTGTAACTCTTGGTGATGAATTTTCACATCATAAGGAACGTTTTCAGAAATTTTCTTTCTAGTTTTTACTTGAAGATATTTCTTTTGTCACCATAGGCTCCAGTGTGATCCAAAATATTCCTTCCCAGATTACCCAAAAAAAGTGCTACAAAACTGATCCATGGAAAGAATCATGTAACCCTCTTAGATGAATTAGCACATCACAAACCGGTTTCTCATAAAGCTTTTTTCTAGTTCTTATATGATAGTATTTCCTTTGTCACCAAAAGCTTCAATGCACTATGAAATATACCATTGAAAATTCCAAGAAAACTGTGTAAGCAAACTGCTTAATGAAAACAACAGTGCAACTCTGTGAGATAGATTCTCTCATCCCAAAGCAGTTTCTCAGAAAACTTCTTTTTGTTTTTTTAGTTGAGGATATTTCCTTTGTCATCATAGGCTTCAGTGCACTACCAAATATCCTTGTGCAGATTCCACAGTAACAGTGTGAGCAAAATTCTCAATGAAAAGATCAGTGTATCTCTGTGATATGAATTCCCACATCACAAAGGAGTTTCTCAGAAAGACTCTTTCTAATTTTTATCTGAGGATATTTTCTTTTTCACTATAATCCTCAATGTGCTCCCAAATATCTCTTTTCAAATTCAACAAAAACAGTGTTAGCAAAATGCTCCATGAAAAGAAAGGTGAAACTCTGTGAGATGAATTCACACAACAACTTTTGCAGAAAGCTTCTTCTTAGGTTTTATCTGACAGTATTTCCTTTCTCAACCTATGGTTCAACACAGTCCAGAATATCCCTTCTCAGATTCCGCAAAAGCAGTGCTAACAAACTGCTCCTGAAAAGGGTGGTGTAACTCTGTGAGATGAATTCACACATCACAAAACTGTTTCTCGGAAAGCTTCTTTCTAGTTTTTATCTGAGGATATTTCCTAGTCCTCAATGCGCTCCCAAATATACCTTTGTAGATTCCATGGAAACAGTATTAGCAAAGTCCTCCATGAAAAGAAAGACGTAACTCTGTGAGATGAATTCACACATCACAGAAACCTTTCTCAGAGAGCCTCTTTCTAGTTTTTATCTGAGCATATTTCCTTTGTCACCATAGGCTTCAAGGTGATGAAAACTATCCCTTCTCAGATTCCCCAAAAACAGTGTTACCAAACTGATCCATGAAAATAATTGTGTAACTCTGAGATGAATGAACATATCATAAAGTTGTTTCTCAATATGCTTCTTTCTATTTTTTATATGAGAATATATCCTTTGTCACCATAAGATTCAATGCACTCGGAAATATCACTTTGCAGAATCCAAGAAAAGAGTGTTAGCAAAGTGATAAATGAAAAGAACAGCATAAGTCCATGAGATGAATTCACACATCACAAAGCAGTTTCTCAGAAAGCTTCTTTTTGGCTTTTATCTGAGGATATTTCCTTTTACAATATAGGCTTCCATGCTCTCCCAAATATCCCTTTGTAGATTCCATGAAAGCAGTGTTAGCAAACTGTTCACTGAGAACCGTGAAACTATGTGGGATGAGTTCACACATCACAAAGCGTCTTTTTGCTTTTTATCTGAGGATGTTTTCTTTTTCACCACAGGCATCAAGTCACTCCCATATATCACTTTGCAGATTCCACGAAAACAGTGTTAGCAAACTACTGTATAAAAAGAGATGTGTAACTCTGTTAGAAGATTTCACACAACACAAAGCACTTTCTCAAAATGCTTCTTTCTAGTTTTTATCTGTGGATGTTTCCTTTCTCAATGTAGGTCTCAATGTGCTCCCAAATATGCCCTTGCAGTTTTCATGAAAACAGTGTTGGCAAACTCCTCGATGAAAAGAAAGCTGTAACTCCTTGAGATCACTTCAGGCAACACAAAGAACTTTCTCAGAGAGCTTCCTTCTAGTTTTTATCTGAGGATATTTCCTTGGTCTCCATAGGTTTCAATGCGATCCAAAATATCCCTTCTCAGATTCCCTCAAAACAATGATATCAAAATGCTCCATGAAAAGAATCCTGTAACACTGTGAGATTAATTCAGACATCACAAAACATTTCCTGAGAAACCTTCCTTCTAGTTTTTACATGAGGATATTTCTTTTGTCATCCTATGTTTCAATGTGCTCTGCAATATCTCACTGCATATTCCAAGAAAACACTCTTAGTAAACTTCTCAATGAAAACAACAGTGTAAATCTGTGAGATCAATTGATACATCATAAAGCAATCTCTCCGAATGCTTCTTTTTGGTTTTTATATGAGATATTTCCTTTCTCACCATAGGCTTCAATGCACTTTCAAATATCCCTTTGTAGATTCCACGAAGACAGTGCTAGCAAACTGCTCCAAGAAAAGAATCCTGAAACTCTGTGAGTTGAATTCACACATCACAAATAAACATCTCAGATAGCTTCTTTTTGGTTTTTATCTGAGAATATTTCCTTTGTGACCATAAGCTTCAATGTGCTCTGAAATATCCCATTGCAGATTCTAAGAAAAGAGTTTCAGAAAACTGCTAAATAACAAGAACAGTGTCACTCTGGGAGATGAATTCACACATCACATAGCAGTTTCATATAAAGCTTCCTTCTATTTTTTTTCTGAAGGTATTTCCTTTGTCAACATAGGCTAAAAACATAGGCTAAAAAATATCATATTGCATATTCCATGAAAACAATGTTTTCAAACTTCTCATTGAAAAAACAGTGTAACTCTGTGAGATGAATTGACACATCAAAAGCAGTTTCTCAAAAAGCATCTTTTTCGTTTTTATCTCAGGATATTTCTTTGTCACCATAGATTTCAATGTGCTCCCAAATATCCTATTGCAGATTCCAAATAAACCGTGTTAGTAAACTGCTCAATGAAAAGAACAGTGTAACTGTGCTATCAATTCACACATCCCAAAGCAATCTCTCAGAAAGCTTCTTTTTGCTTTATTATCTGAGGATGTTTCCGTTGTCACCAAAGGATTCAATGTGCTCCCAAATATCCTGTTGTAGATTCCATGAAAACAGGGTTATCAAACTGCTCAATGTAAAGAATGGTGTAAGTCTATTAGGTGAATGCACACATCACAAAGAACTTTCTCAGAAAGCTTCTTTCTAGTTTTTATCTGAGGATATTTACTTTGTCACCAAATTTTTCTCAGATTTTCCAAAAACAGTGCAACCAAACTCATAAATGAAAAGAATCAAGTAACTCTTTGAGATAATTTAACTCATCACAATGTGGTTTCTCAGAAATCTTCTTTCTACTTTTTATATGAGGATATTTTCTTTGTCCCCATAATCTTCTGTGCGCTCCAAAATATCCCATTTCAGATTCCAAATAAACAGTGTTACCAAACTGAAAAATGAGAAGAACAGTGTAATTCTGTGAGATGATTTCAAACATCAAAAAGAAGTATAGCAGAAAGCTTCCTTTTGCTTTTTATCTGAGGATGTTTCCTTTTTCATCATAGGCTTCAATGCCCTCCCTAATATCCTATTGCAGATTCCATGAAAACAGTGTTATCAAACAGCTCAATGAAAATAACAGTGTAACTCTGTGTGGTGAATTCACATATCACAAAGCAGTTTCTCAGAAAGTTTCCTTCTAGTTTTTATCTGAGGATATTTCCTTTTTCACTACAGGCCTCAATGTGCTCCAAAATATCCTATTGTGCATTCCATGAAAAGAGTGTTAGCATACTACTCCATGAAAAGAACGGTGTAATTCTGTGAGATGAATTCACACATCACAAAGCAGATTCTCAGAAATCTCCTATTCGATTTTTATCTGAAGATATTTCCTTTGTAACCATAGGATTCAATGTGCTCCCAAGTATCCTATTACAGATTCCATGAAGCCAGTGTTACCAGACTGCCTAATGAAAAGTACAGTGTAACTCTGTGAAATGAATTCACACGTCACAAAGCAGATTCTCAGAAATTTTCTTTCTAGTTTTATCTGAGGATATATCCTTTTTCACTGTAGTCCTCAAAGTGTTCCCAAATATCCCTTTGCATATTCCATGAAAACAGTGTTAGCAAACTACTACATGGAAAGAATGATGTGCCTTGGTGAGATGAATTCACACATCACAAACAAGTTTCTGAGAAAGCTTCTTTCCAGTTTTTTTTTCTAAGATGTTTCCTTTCTCACCATAGGCTTCAAGGTGATTCAAAATATCTCTTCTCAGATTCCCCAAAAACAGTGCTACCAAACTTCTCCATGAAAACAGTGGTGTAAATCTGTGAGATTAACTCATACATCACAAATGTGTTTCTCTGAACTTTCCTTCTAGTTTTTGTCTGAGGATATTTCCTTTTTCAAAATAAGCTTCAATGTGCTCTGAAATATCCCATTGCAGATTCCAAGAAAACATTGGTAGCAAACTGCTCAATCAAAACAACAGTGTAACTCTGTGAGATGATTCAAACTTCACTAAGCAGTTTCTCAGAAAGCTCTTTTCTAGTTATTATTTCAAGATATTTCATTTTTCACCATAGGCTTCAATGCACTCCAAAATATCCTATTGCAGATTCCGCGAAAAGAGTGGTAGCATACTGCTCAATGAAAAGAATGGTGTAAATCTGTGAGATGAGTTTACTCGTCACAAAGCAGATTCTCAGAAAGCCTCTTTTCAGTTTTTATCTGAGGATATTTCCTTTGGCACCATAGATTTTAATGCACTCCCACGTATCCTATTACAAATTCCTCGAAACCAGTATTTTCAGAAAGCCCAATGAAAAGTATGGTGTAATTCTGTGAGATGAATTCACCCATCACAAAGCAGTTTCTCAGACAAATTCTTTCCAGTTTTTATCTGAGGATATTTCCTTTTTCACTATAGTCCTCAATGTGCTCCAAAATATCCCTTTGCAGATTCCAAGAAAACAGTGTTAGCAAACTGCTACATGAAAAGAATGGTGTACCTCAGTGAGATGAATTCACACATCACATACAAGTTTCTTAGAAAGCTTCTTTCTAGTTTTTTTCTGAAGATATTTCGTTT
>NW_012116799.1:319163-319621 GCF_000951035.1 Colobus angolensis palliatus | reverse complement strand
ACTGTGAGATGTATTCACACATCACAAAGAGGTTTCTCAGAAAGCGTCTTTTTGCTTTTTATCTGAGGATATTTCCTCTGTCACCATAGGCCTCAATGTGCACCCAAACATCCTCTTGCATGTTGAATGAAAACAGTGTTAGCACACTGCCTTATGAAAAGAAGAGTGTAACTCTGTAAGATGTATTCACACATTACAAAGCAGTTTCTCAGAAAGCTTCTTTCTAGTTATTACCTGAGGATATTTTCTTTGTCACCACAGGCTTCAATGAAATTCAAAATATACCTTCTCAAATTCCCCAAAAACACTGCTGGAAACTGCTCCTTGAATGAAAGTCGTATCTCTGTGAGGTGATTTCACACATCAGAAACAAGCTTGTCACGAAGCTTCTTTCAAGTAATTATCTGAGGATATTTCCTTAGTTACCATAGACTTCAAAGCGATTAAAAATATCCCTT
>NW_012116799.1:317532-319113 GCF_000951035.1 Colobus angolensis palliatus | reverse complement strand
GATTCCCCAGAAACAGTGCTACCAAACTGTTCCATGACAAGAATCGTGAACACTGTGATATGAATTAGCACATCACAAAGCTGTTTCTCAGAATGCTTCCTTCTAGTTTTTTAATGAGGATATTTCCTTTGTCACAATAAGCTACAATGTGCTCCAAAATATCCGATTGCCGAATCCAAGAAAACATAGCTAGCAAACTGCTCAATGAAAAGAAAAGTGTACCTCTGTGAGATGAATTCACACATCACAAAGCAGTTTCTCGGAAAGCTGTTTTCTCCTTTTTATCTGAGGATACTTCCTTTGTCAGCCTAGACTTCAATGCAATCCAAAATATCCCATTTCAGATTCCATAAAAATAGTCTTAAAAAACTGCTCCATGGTAGGAAAGTGTAGCTCTGTGAGATGCAATCACACATCAGATATCAGATTCTCAGAAAACTTCTTTCTAGTTTTTGTCTGAGGATTTTCATTTGTCACCATAAGCTTCAATGCACTCTGAAATATCACATTGCAGATTCCAAGAAAACATATTAGCAAACGGCTCAGAGAAATGAACAGTGTAACTCTGTGAGATGACTTCACACATCACAAAGCAGTTTCTCAGAAAACTTCGTTTTGGTTTTCATCTGAGGGTATTTGCTTTTTCACTCTAGGCCTGAATGAGCTCCCAAATATCTCTTTGCAGATTCCACGAAAACAGTGTTAGCAAACTGCTCAAGGAAAATTTGGTGTATCTCTGTGAGATGAATTCTCACATCACAAAGCAGTTTCTTAGAAAGCTTCTATCTAGTTTTTGTCTGAGGATATTTCCTTTGTTACTACAGCCCTCAATGGACTCCCAAATATCCGTTTCCAGATTAAAAGAAAACTGTGTTAGCAATCTGCTCCATGAAAATAAAGGTATAGCTTTGTGAGATGAATTCACACATCATAAAGAAATTTCTCAGAAAGCTTCTTTCTCATTTTTATCTGAGGATATTTCCTTAGTCACCATAGACTTCAATGCAGTCCAAAATATCCCTTCTCAGATTCCCCCAAAACAGTGCTACCAAACTGATCCATGAAAAGAATCGTGTAACCTTGTGAGATGAATTAACACCACACAAAGGAATTTCTCAGAAAGTTTCTCTCTTGTTTTTGTCTGAGGATAGTTAATTTTTCACTATAAGCTCAATATGCTGTGAAATATGTCATTGTAGTTTCCAAGCAGTGTTATCAAACTGCTGAATGAAAAGAACAGTATAACTCTGTAAGATGAAGTCACACATCACAGAGTGCTTTCTCAGGAAGCTTCTTTCTAGTTTTTCTATTGGGATATTTCAATTTTCACTGCAGGTCTCAATGAGCTCCCAAACATCTCTCTGCCGATTCCATGAAAACTGTGATAGCAAACTGCTCCATGGAAAGAAAGGTGCATCTCTGTGACATGAACTCTCACATCATGGAGAACTTTCCCAGAAATCTTCTTTCTAGCTTTTATCTGAGGATATTTCCATGTCAACATAAGCTTCAATGCAATCCAAAATATCCTTTTTCAGATTCCATGAAAACAGTGTTAACAGACTAATCCATGAAAAGATA
>NW_012116799.1:311130-313146 GCF_000951035.1 Colobus angolensis palliatus | reverse complement strand
TATTCTGTAAGTCCGTGGGCTGATCTAATACATCATAAAGTGGTTTTGCAGAAAGCTTCCTTCTGGCTTTTTTATGAGTATATTTATTTTGTCACCATAAGCTTCAATGCACTCCATAATATCTCATTACAGATTCCACGAAAACAGTGTTAGCAAACTGCTCCATGAAAACAAAGATGTAACTCTGAGAGATGAATTCACATATCACAAAGCAGTTTCTCAGACAGATTGTTTCAAGTTTTTATATGTGGTATTTCCTTTGTCACCATAATCTTCAATATGATCCAAAATATCCCATCTCAGATTCCCCAAAAACAGAGATACAAAAGTGCTCCATGAAAGAAACCGTGTAATGCTGTGATATAAGCTGACACATCTCAAAGATTTTTCTCAGAAAGTTCCTTTCTAGTTTTTACATGAGGATATTTTTGTTGTCACCAAAGGCCAAAATGCTATCCAAAATAGCCCTTCTCAGATTCCCCAAAAACGGTGTTAACAAACAGCTGCATGAAAAGAATCATGTAAGTCCATGACATGAATTCACACATCACAAAGCAGTTTCTCTGAAAGCTTCCTTCTAGTTTTTCTCTGAGAATATTTCCTTTGTCACCATTAGCCCCAATGCACTCCGAAATATTGCATTGCAGATTCCAAGAGAACAGTGTTAGCTAACTGCTTAATGAAAAGTACACTGTAACTCTGTGATGGATTGACACATCACCAAGCAGTATCTCACAGAGTTTCTTTCTAGTTTTTATTTGAAGATATTTCCTTTTTCACTTCAGGCCTCAATGCACTCCCAAATATGCCTTTGGAGATTCCACACAAACACTGTTAGCAAACTGCTCCATGAAAAGAAAGGTGTAACTCTGTGAGATGAATTCACACATCATGAAGAACTTTCTCAGAAAGCTTCTTTCTAGTTTTTAATCTGAGGATATTTCCTTAGTCACCATAATCTTCAATGCAATCCAAAATATCTCTTCTCACTTTACCCAAAAATGTTGCTACAAAACTGATTCATAAAAAGAATTGAGTAATTCAGTGATATGAATTAATACAACCCAAAGCAGTTTCTCAGAAAGCTTCTTACTAGTTTTTATACAAAGATATTTCCTTTGTTACCATAAGTTTCAATGTGCTCTAAAATATCCCATTGCCGATTCCAAGAAAACAGTGTAAACAGGCTGCTAAATGAAAAGAACAGTGTAACACTGTGTGATGAATTCATACATCACAAAGCAGATTCTCAGAATACTTCCTTCTAGTTATTATCTGAGGATATTTCCTTTTTCACCATAACCCTCAATGCACTCCCAAATATACCTTTGCACATTCCACGAAAACAGCATTAGCAAAGTACTCCATGAAAACAAAGGTATAACTCTCTGGGATGGATTCACACATCACAAATATTTTTCTCAGACAGCTTCTTTCTTGTTTTTATATGAGGATAATTCCTTTGTCACCTTAGGCTTCAATGGTATCCAACATATTTCCGCTCAGTTTCCACAGAAACTGAGAACATTAGGAAACTGCTAATTTACATTTAGCAAACTGCTAAATGTAAATGCTCAACTAAGATTCTTTCTAGTTCAAATCTGAGGATATTTCCGTTTTCACCATAGGCGTCAATGTTCTCCCAAATATCTCTTCTCAGATACCAGAAAAACAGTGATGCAAAACTGCTCAATCAACAAAAAGGTTAAAGTCTATTACATGAATTAACCCATCAAAAAACTGTTTCTTGCAAAGTTTCTCTCCAGTTTTTATCAGAAACTGATACAAAACTGATCCATTGAAACAATCATGTAACTCTGTGAGATGAATTCAAAAATCCTAAAGCAATTTCTCAGAAAGTGTCTTTCTTATTTTTTCTGAGGATATTTCCTTTTCACCATTATCTTCAATGCGCTCTGACATATGCCATTGCAGATTACAAGTAAACAGTGTTAGCAAACCTCTCAATGAAAGAAACAGTGTAACTCTGTGAGGTGAATTCACACGTCATAAAAC
>NW_012116799.1:302713-304878 GCF_000951035.1 Colobus angolensis palliatus | reverse complement strand
AAAGAATGATGTAACTCTGTGACATAAATTGACCCATCACAAAGCAGTTTCCCAGGAAGCTTCTTTCTACTTTTTGTCTGAGGATTTTTACTTTGTCACCAAAAGATTCAATGCTTTCTAAAATATCCCATTGCAGATTCCAAGAAAACAGTGTTAGTAAGCTGCTCAATGAAAAGAAAAGTGTAACTCTGTGAGATCAATTCACACATCACAAAGCAATCTCACAGAAAGCTTATTTTTGGTTTATTATCTGAGGATATTTCCTTTGTCACCATGGTATTCAATGTGCTCCCAAATATCCTGTTGCAGATTCCATGAAAACAGGGTTATCAAACTGCGAAATGTAAAGAATGGTGTAAGTCTGTTAGATGAATTCACACATCACAAAGGACTTTCTCAGAAATCTTCTTTCTAGTTTTCATCTGAGGATATTTACTTTGTCATCACAGGCTTCAATGCAATCCATAGTACCCCTTCTCAGATTCCCCAGAAACAGTGCAAGCAAATGACTAAATGAAAAGAATCATGTAACTCTGTGAGATGAATTAGCACACCACAAGGCAGTTTCTCAGTAAGCATCTTTCTACCTCTATATGAGGATATTTCCTTTGTCACCATGATTATCTGTGTGCTCCAAAATATCACATTTCATATTCCAAGAAAACAGTGTTAGCAAACTGCTCAATGAAAAGAACAGTGTACCGATGTGAGATGAATTCACAGATCACAAAGTAGTTTCTCAGATAGCTTTTTTCTAGTTTTTATCTGAGGATATTTCCTTTTACACCATAGGCCTCACTGCACTCCCATATATGCCTTTCAGATTCCACAAAAACAGTGTAGGTGTACTGCTCCATGAAAAGATATGTATAACTCTGTGAGATGAATTCTCACAACACAAAGAAGTTTCTCAGAACATTTCTTTCTTGTTTTTATCTGAGGATATTTCCTTTGTCACCATAGGTTTCAATGTGATCCAAAATATCCTTTCTCAGATTAACCAATAACATTGCCACCAAAATGCTAAATGAAAAGAAAGGTGTACCTCTGTGAGATGAATTCATAAATCACAAAGCAGTTTCGAGGGAAATTTCTTTCTAGTTTTTTTCTGAGGATATTTACTTTGTCACTATAAACTTCAATGTAATGTAAAGTACTACTTCTGAGATTCCAGAAAAACAGTGCTACCAAAGTGCTCCTTGAAAAGTTAGTGTAACTCTGTGAGATGAATTCACAAATCACGAAGAAGTTTCTCAGAAAGCTTCTTTCTAGGTTTGTTCTGAGGCTATTTCCTTTGTCACCCTAAGATTCAAAGAGCTTGAAAATATACCATTGCAGATTCCAAAAAAATGGAACAGTGTAACTCTGTGAAATGAATTCACACATCACAAAGTAGTCTCTCAGAAAGGTTACTTTTGCTATTTATCTGAGGATATTTACTTTGTTACCATAGGCTTCAAAGTGCTCTGAAATATCCTATTGTAGATTACAGGAAAACATTGTTAGCATACCTTGAAATGAAAAGAATGCTGTAATTCTGTGAGATGAATTCACACATCACAGAGCAGTTTCTGAGAAAGTTTCTTTCTGGTTTTTATCTGAGGATATTTCCTTTTTCACCACAGGCTTCAGTGTTTTCCCAAATATCCCTTTGTAGACTCCACGAAAACAATGTTAGCAAACTGCTCCATGAAAACAGAGGCATGAATCTGTGAGATGAATTCACACACACAGAGAACTTTCTCAGAAAGCTTCTTTCTAGTTTTTATCTGCAGATATTTCCTTTGTCACTGTATATTTCAATGCAATTCCAACTATCCCTTCTCAGATTCCCCAAAACGAGTGCTACAACACTGCTCCATGAAAAGAAAGCTTTAACTCTGCGAGACGAATTCACACATCACAAAGAAGTTTCTCAGAAAGCTTCTCTCTACTTTTTATCTGAGGATATTTCCTTAGTCACCACAGCCTTCCAAGCAATCCAAAATATCCCTTCTCAGTTTCCCGAAAAACAGTACTACCAAACTGCTACATGAAAAGAATCGTGTAACTCTGTGAGATAAATTAACACATCAGAAAGCAGTTTCTCAGAATGTTTCTTTCTAGTTTTTATTTGAGGATATGTCCTCTGTCATCATAAGCTTCAAGGCACTCTGAAATATCAC
>NW_012116799.1:299982-302113 GCF_000951035.1 Colobus angolensis palliatus | reverse complement strand
CCATGAGATGAATTAATGCATCAAAATGCAGTTTTTCACAAAATCTCTTTCTCGTTTCAATCTGAGGATATTTTCTTTTTCACTAAAGACTTCAATGCATTCCCTAATATCCGTTTGCAGATTCCACGAAGGGAGTGTTAGCAAACTGCTTCGTGAAAAGAAAGGTGTAATTCTGTGAGATTAATTCAGACATCACAAGGAACTTTTTCAAAAAATTTCTTCCTAGTGTTTATCTGAGGATATTTCCTTTGTCACCATAGGCTTCAATGTAATTCAATATATCCCTTTTCAGGTTAATCAAAAACAGTGCTACCACACTGCTCCATGAAAACAGTGGTGTAACTCTGTGAGATCAATATGCACATTAAAAGTTGTTTCTCAGAAACCTTCTTTCTAGTTTCTATGTGAGGATATTTCCTTTTTCACCAAATCCTCAATGCCCTCTGGAATATCCCATTGCAGATTCAACGGAAAATGTGTTAGCAAACTTCTCAATGGAAAAAACTGTCTAAATCTGTGAGATGAATTCACACATCACAAAGCAGTTTCTCAGAAAGCTTCCTTTTTGATTTTTATCTGAGGATATTTTCATTGTCACCATAGGATTCAATGCGCTCCAAACTATCCTATTCCATATTCCACAAAAGGAGTGTTATCAGACTGCTCAATGAAAAGAATGGGGAAAATCTGTGAGATGAACTCACACATCACAAAACAGTTTCTCTGAATGCTTCTTTCTAGTTATTATTTGAGGATATTTCCCTTTTCACCAGTCTTTAATATGCTCCCAAATATCCCTTTTCAGATTCCACAGAAACAATGTTACCAAACCGCTGAATGAAAAGAATGGTGTAACTCTGTGAAATGAATTCACACATCACAAATCAGTTTCACAGAAAGCTTCTTTCTTTTCTTTATAGGAAGTTATTTCCTTTGTCACCATAAACTTCAATGTGCTCCAAAATATCCCATTGCACATTCCAAGGAAACAGTGTTAGCAAACTCCTCAATGAGAAGAATAGTGTAACTCTCTGAGATAAATTCACTGATCACAAAGCAGCTTCTCAGAAAACTTCTTTCTAGTTATTATCCGAGGATATTTCCTTTATCACCATAAACTTCAATGCAATTCAAAATATCTTTCTAAGATTCCACAAAGATAGTGCTGGAAAACTGTTCCATGAACAGAAAGTTATATTTATGTGAGGTGAATTCACACATCAGAAAGAAGTTTCTCAGAAAGCTTCTTGCTAGTTTTTATCTGAGGATATTTCCTTAGTCACCATAGACATCAATGTGATCCAAAATATCCCTTCTGAGTTTCCCCAGAAACAGTGCTACAAAACAGCTCCATGAAATGAATTGTGAACTCTGTGAGATGTATTAGCACATCACAGAGTGGTTTTTCCAAATGATTCCTTCTGTTTTTTTTTGTGAGAATATTTCTTTCATCACTATAAGCTACAATGTGCTCCGAAATATCACATTGCAGATTCCAAGAAAACTTTTAGCAAACTGCTCAATGAAAAGATCAGTGTAATTCTGTGAGATGAATTGACCCATCACAAACAGTTTCTCAGAAAGCTTCTTCCTAGTTTTTATATGAGCATAGTCCCTTTTTTACCATAGACCTCAAACCGCTCACAAATATCCCTTTGTAGATTCTGAAAAAACAGTGTTAGCACACTGTTCCATAAAAAGAAAAGTGTGAATCTGTGAGTTGAATTCATACATCACAAAGCAGTTTCTCAGAAAGCTTCTTTTTGGTTTTTGTCAGAGGATATTTTCTTTGTCACCATAGGCTTCAATGTGCTCCAAAATATCCTATTGCAGATTCCACGAAAACAGTGTTATCAACCTGCTTAATGTAAACAGCAGCAGAACTCTGTGAGATGAATTCACATATGACATAGTTTCTCAGAAATCTTCTTTCTAGTTTTTAATTGAGGATATTTCCCTTGACACCATAGGCTTCAGTGTGATCCAAATATCCCTTCTCAGATTCCCCAAAAACAGTGCTACCAGACTGTTTCATGAAAAGAATGATGTAACTCTGTGAGATGAATTCACATATCACAAAGATGTTTCTCAGAAAACTTCTTTCTAGTTTTTATATGAGGATATTTCCTTT
>NW_012116799.1:289988-299932 GCF_000951035.1 Colobus angolensis palliatus | reverse complement strand
TTTTTTTTGTGAGAATATTTCTTTCATCACTATAAGCTACAATGTGCTCCGAAATATCACATTGCAGATTCCAAGAAAACTTTTAGCAAACTGCTCAATGAAAAGATCAGTGTAATTCTGTGAGATGAATTGACCCATCACAAACAGTTTCTCAGAAAGCTTCTTCCTAGTTTTTATATGAGCATAGTCCCTTTTTTACCATAGACCTCAAACCGCTCACAAATATCCCTTTGTAGATTCTGAAAAAACAGTGTTAGCACACTGTTCCATAAAAAGAAAAGTGTGAATCTGTGAGTTGAATTCATACATCACAAAGCAGTTTCTCAGAAAGCTTCTTTTTGGTTTTTGTCAGAGGATATTTTCTTTGTCACCATAGGCTTCAATGTGCTCCAAAATATCCTATTGCAGATTCCACGAAAACAGTGTTATCAACCTGCTTAATGTAAACAGCAGCAGAACTCTGTGAGATGAATTCACATATGACATAGTTTCTCAGAAATCTTCTTTCTAGTTTTTAATTGAGGATATTTCCCTTGACACCATAGGCTTCAGTGTGATCCAAATATCCCTTCTCAGATTCCCCAAAAACAGTGCTACCAGACTGTTTCATGAAAAGAATGATGTAACTCTGTGAGATGAATTCACATATCACAAAGATGTTTCTCAGAAAACTTCTTTCTAGTTTTTATATGAGGATATTTCCTTTTTCCCCATTTTAATCAATGTGATTCCCAATATCCCATGCAGATTAAAACGCCAAAATTGTTAGCAAAGTTTTCAATGAAAAGAGCGGTGTAACTCTGTGAGCTGAATTCACACATCACAAAGCAGTTTCATTGACAGCTTCCTTTTGGGCTTTTATCTGTGGATATTTCCTTTGTCACCATAGGCTTCAATGCACAGTGAAATATCCTATTGCAGATTTCACGAAAACAGTGTTATCAAACTGCTCAATGGAAAGAGTGGTGAAACTCTGTAAGATGAATTCACGCATAACAAAGCTGTTTTTCAGAATTCTTGTTTCTATATCCTCAGTTTTTATCTGAGGATATTCCCTTTGTCACCACAGGATTCAATGCAATCCAAAATATCCGTTCTCAGATTCCCCAAAAACAGTGCTACCAAACTGCTCCTTGGAAAGAATGGTGCATATCTGTGAGAGGAAATCACACATCACAAAACTGCTTCTCAGAAAACTTCTTTCTAGTTTTTATATGAGGATATTTCCTTTTAAAACACAGGCTTCAATGTGCTCCCAAATATCCCTTCTCAGACACCACAAAAACAGTGATGCCAAAGTGCTCCCTCAACAGAAACATTTAGCTCTATGAGATGAATACACACATCACAAAGGAGTTTCTCTTAAAGCTTCCATTCAGTTTTTACTCCTAAATCAACAGAATGGTTTATCTCTATGAGGTGAATGCACACATCACAAAACTGTTTCTCAAAAACCTTCTCTACAGTCTTTATCTAAACATATTTCCTTTTCCAACATAGGCCTCTATGAACTCCTGAAAATCCCTTTGCAGATTCCACAAAAACAGGGCTACCAAACTGCATAATGAAAAGAAAGATGTAACTCTGTGCGATGAATTCACCCATCACAAAGAAGTTTCTCATAAAGCTTCTTTATAGTTTTTATCTGAGGATATTTCGTTTTTCAGCATAGGCCTCAAGGCACTCCAATTTATCCCTCTGCAGATACCAGGAAAGCAGTGTTAGCAAACTTCTCCATGAAAAGAAAGGTGCAACTCTGTGAGATGAATTCACACATCACAAAAAACTTTCTCAGAAAGCTTCTGTCTAGGTTTTATTTGACTATACTTCCTTTGTCACCATAGGTTTCAATGCGATCCAATATATCCCTTCTCAGACTCCCTAAAAACAGTGCTACCAAATTAATCCATGAAAAGAATCGTGTAACTCTGTGAGATGAATTGACGCATCAGAAAGTAGTTTCTCAGAAAGCTTCTTTCTAGTTTTTATATGAGAATATTTCCTTTGTAACCATAAACCTCAAAGCACTCCGAAATAGCCCATTGCAGACTCCAAGAAAACAGTGTTAGCAAACTGCTCAATGAAAAGAAAGTTGTAACTCTGTGCAATGAATTTACACATCACAAAGCAGTTTCTCAGAAAGCTTCTTTCTCGTTTTTAACTGAGGATATCTAGTTTTTCACCATAGACCTAAAAGTGCTCAAAATATCCCTTTGCAGATTCCACGAAACAAGTGTTTGCAAATGAACCAGGAAAAGAAAGGTGTAACTCTGTGAGTTGAATTCACGCATCACAAAGAACTTTCTCAGAAATATTCCTTCTAGTTTTTATCTGAGGATATTTCCTTTTCCACCATATTTTTCAATGCAATTCAAACTATCCCTTCTCAGATTTCCCGAAAACAGTGCAAACAAACTGCTCCATGAAAAAAAATGTGTGACTGTGTGAGACGAGTTAAAACATCACAAAGCAGTTTGTCAGAAAGCTTCCTTCTAGTTTTTCTCTGAGGATATTTCATTTGTCACTATACACTTCAGTATGCTCCCAAATATGCTATTGCACATTCCACAAAACAGTGCTATCAAACTGCTGAAAGAAAAGAACAATGTAACTCTGAGATGAATTCACACATATGCAAGCAGTTTCTCAGAAAGCTTTTTTCTAGTTTTTCTCTGAGAATATTTGTTTGTCACCATAGGCTTCAAGGCGATCCAAAATATCCCTTCTCAGATTCCCCAAAAACACTGTAACCAAACTGCTCCATGAAAAGAATTTTGTAACTCTCTGAGGTAAATTCACAATTTGTCAAACAGTTTCTCTGAAAGCTTCTTTATAGTGTTTGTCTGAGGATATTTCCTCTGTCATGATTAGCTTCAATGCAAATGAAAATATCCCTTCCCACATACCCTAAAAACAGTACTACCAAACTGATCCATGAAACGTATCATGTATCTCCATTAGAAGAAATCACAACACAAAGAATTTTCTCTGAAAGCTTCTTTCTAGTTTTTGTCTGAGGATATTTACCTTTCATCATAAGCTTGAATGTGCTCTGAAATATCCCAACACAGATTCCAAGAAAACTGTGTTAACAAACTGTTCAATGAAAATAACAATGTGACTCTGTGAGATGAATTCACACATCACAAAGCAGTTTCTCGGTAAGTTCTTTTTGGTTTTTATGTGGGGATATTTTCTTTGTCACCATAAGCTTCAATGGGCTCCCAAATATCACAATGCAGATTCCATGAAAACAGTATTATCAAACAGCTCAATAAAAAGAACCATGTAACTCTGTGAGATGAATTCACACGTCACAAAGCAGTTTCTCATAAAGCTTCTTTCTAGTTTTTAACTGAGGGTATTTCCCTTTTCACTATAGGCCTCAATGCACTCCCAAATAACCCTTTGCAGATTCTACGAAAACAGTTTTAGCAAACTACTCAATGAAAACAACAGTGTAACTCTGTGATATGAATTCACACATCACAAAGCAGTTTTTCAGAAAGCTGCTTTCCAGTTTTTACCTGAGGATATTCAGTGTTTTACCATAGACCTCAATACTCTCCCAAATATCCCTTTGCAGACTTCATGAAAACAATGTTAGCAAACGGCTCCGTGAATGGAACGGTGTATGTCTGTGAGTTGAATTCACACATCACAAGGAATTTTCTCAGAAAGCTTCTTTCTAGTTTATGCCTGATGGTATTTCCTTTGTCACCATAGGTTTCAATGCAATCCAAAATATCCCTTTTCAGACTGCCCTAGAAAAGGTGTTACCCAACTGATCCATGAAAGTAATTATGTAAAACTGTGAGATGAATTCGCAAATCATGAAACAGTTTCTCAGAAAGCTTCTTTTTGCTTTTGTCTGAGGATATTTCATTTGTCACCTTAAATTTCAATCTGCTCTGAAATAACACATAGCAGATTCCACGAAAACAGAGTTAGCAAACTGCTCAATGAAAACAACAGGGTAACTCTGTGTGTCTGAGGATATTTCCTTTGTCACCATGAGCTTCAATGTGCTCCAAAATATCCCCTTGCAGATTCCAAGAATGCAGTGTGAAAAAACTACTCAATGAAAAGAACAGTGTAACTCTGTGAGATGAATTCACAAATCACAAAGAAGCTTATGGGAAAGTTTCTATTTGGTTTTTATCTCATTATATTTCCTTTGTCACCATAGGCTTCAATGTGCTCACAAATATCCTATTTCAGATTCCAGAAAAACAGTGTTAACAAACTGCTCAATGAAAAGAATGCTGTAATCTGTGTGATGAATTCACACATCACAAAGCAGTTTCTCAGAAAGCTTCTTTCTAGTTTTTTCTGAGGATATTTGCTTTGTCACCATAGGCTCCATGGCACTCTCTTATATTCCTTTGCAGATTCCATGAAAACAGTGTTAGCAAATTACTCAGTGAAAAGAACAGTGTAACACGGTGAGATGAATTAACACACCACAAAGCAGTTTCTCAGAAATTTTCTTTCCAGTTTTTATCTGAGGATATTTAGTTTTTCGAAATAGGCCTCAGTGCACTCCCCAATATCCCTTTGTAGTTTCCATGAAAACAGTGTTAGCAAACGGTTCCATGAAAAGAAAGATCTAACTGTATGTGTGGAATTCCACCATCACAAAGATCTCTCTCAGAATGCTTCTTTCTAGTTTTTATCTGATTTTATTTCCTTTGTCAAGGTAGGCTTCAATGCGATTTGAAATATCCCTTCTCAGATTCCTCAAGCTACCAAACTGCTAAATGAAAAGAATTGTGTAACTCTGTGAGATGAATTAACACATCACAAAGCGGTTTCCCAGAAGCAGTCTTTCTAGTTCTTATATGAGGATATTTCCTTTGTCACCTAAATTTTCAATGCACTCCAAAATGTCCCTTTGCAGATTCCATGAAGACAGTGTTAGCAAACTGCTCAATGAAAAGAACAGTGCAACTGTGTTTGATTAATTAACACATCACAAAGCAGATTCTCAGAAAGTTTCTAGATTTTAACTGAGGACATTTCCTTTTTAACTATAGGCCTCAATGTGCTCCGATATATCTCTTTGCAGATTCCACAAAAGCAGTGTTAGCAAGCTGCTCAATGAATAGAACAGTGTAAATCTGTTAGATGAATTCGCTCATCACAAAGCAGGTTCTCAGAAAGCTTCTTTCTAGTTTTTATCTGAGGATATTTCCTTTTTCACTATAGGCCTCAATGTGCTCTGATATATATCCCTTGGCAGATTACACGAAAACAGTGTTAGCAAACTGCTCCATGGAAAGAAAGGTATAATTCTGTGTGATAAATTCACACCTCACAAAGAACTTTCTCAGCAAGCTATCACAAGAACAGAAAACCAAACACCGCATGTTCTCACTTGTAGGTGGGAATTGAAAAATGAGATTACTTGGACTCGGGAAGGGGAACATCACACACTGGGGTCTATCATGGGGTGGGGGACGGTGGAAGGGATGTCATTAGGAGTTATACCTGATGTAAATAACGAGTTGAAGTGTGCTGACGAGTTGATGGGTGCAGCACACCAACATGGCACATGTATACATATGTAACAAACCTGCACGTTGTGCACATGTACCCTAGAACTTAAAGTATAATAAAAAAAATAAAAAAATCCTGAAAAAAAAGAAAACAGTTCCATGAATGACTGAAATACTATAGTTCAGAGGCACAGCTTTCTAATGTTTTCATTGACTTAGAAAGAAAAGTTTAAACTAACTATAAAAAGAAAGAATTAGATCTCATCTTTATTCTGGAAAGGGGTCAGCACAAATTACATGTCAATACTCAACTCCTAATTTTCAAGATGAACGGAAAGGAAAAGAATGAATGAATCCAAGGCAAGAAGGTAGTTTTTAAAAATCATGCTTGATTTTGGAATTCAGTCAGAGGCAGATGAACCATAGATGTTCATCACCCATCCCAGGACCAAGTTTCTTTTCATCAGCTCAAGTGGCACCACAAATGAAATGGGTAAAACAAGGTTACCCTGGTATTGCCCTATTAACTTTCCATAGTTAACTTCATACATTCTGCTCGATATTTTAAAATCAAAAGAGCTTCTGGTAGAAGTCAGTTTGTAGACAAAAACTTTTATAGTTGATGTCTCATTCAGTCTGTAACCATAGCTGTGTTCCGCTAGTTTTGCATTCCTGTTTCCCATCCTCTAACCCTAAAAATTTCTTAATCATTTCCTGGACTCTCGTGTTCCACCCTCTGTGAAGATCTGCTCCACAGTTTTAGACAAAGTGAATTCCTCTTAATGAAACCTCTTTGACACTGAAGGTCAAAGTTTATAGCTTAGTAATTATTCTGTGAACATCACTTACCTCTTTAATTGGTCTGGAAACTCCATGAGTATGGATATTGTATACTTATGTTACTTAATTTGTGGAGGCCAAAGCATTCCCAGTCCAGTCCTGGGCTAATTGTAGGTATTAAGGGTGGATGGAGCAGGTTATTTGAGTCCAATTCATATACCTTTATTCAAAATGGAAAACCTACCTGAGCCCTGTAGGATGAATCTTTCTCCATATAAATAATTAATGACATTATATTTTGTATTTCTCCAGATTAATTAAAAGAGCACAGGGAAAATCATTTTTTATTTGCACGTGAAATAAAGTACTGCTTTTCAGAATGAAAAATAAAATAAAATAAAATATCCACATCACAAAGCCGTTTCTCAGAACGCCATTTTCTAGATTCTATCTAAGGATTTTTCCTTTTTAACCATAGACCTCAATGCCCTCCCAAATATCCCTTTGCAGATTCCATGAAAACAGTGTTAGGAAACTGCTCCATGAAAACAAAGGTGTTCCTCTGTGAGATGAATTCAGAGATCACAAAGAATTTCCTCAGAAGTCTTCTTTCTAGTTTTTATCTGAGGATATATCCTTTGTCAACATTGGCTTCAATGCACTCCCAACTATCCCATTGCAGATTTCAAAGGAACAGTGTTATCAAACTGATCTATGGAAAGAATAGTGTAACTCTGTGAGATGAATTCACACATCACAATGGACTTTCTCAGAATGTTTCTTTCTAGTTTTTCTCTGAGGATATTTCCTTTGTCAACACAGACTTCAATGTATTCCAAAATATGCCTTCTCAGATTCTCCAAAACCAGTGTTACCAAATGACCTATGAGAAGATTCATGTAAGTCAGTGAGAGGAATTAACACATCACAAAGTAATTTCTCAGAAGTCTTCTTTCTCTTTTTTATCTGAGGATATTTCCTATTTCACCATAGACCTCAATGCGCTCCCAAATATCCCTTTGCAGATTACACAAAAACAGTGTTAGAAAACTGCTCCATGAAACGAAAGGTGTAACTCTGTGAGATGATTTCACACATCACAGAGAACTTTCTCACAAAATTTCTTTCTAGTTTTTGTCTGAGGATATTTCCTTTGACACCATAGGCTTCAATGCGATTGAAAATATCCCTTTTCAGGTTCCCCAAAAACAGTGCTACCAAACTGCTCTATGTAAACAGAGGTGTATCTCTGTGAGAGATACACATCACAAAGCCGTTTCTCAGAAAGCTTCTTTCTAGTTTTTATCTGATGATTTTTCCTTTTTCACCATAGTTCACAATGTGGTCCCAAATATCCCTTTGCAGATTCCTGAAAAACAGTGTTAGCAAACTGCTCCATGAAAAGAAAGGTGAAACGCTATCAGATGAATTCACACATCACAAAGAAATTTCCCAGAAAGCTTCCTTCTGTTTCCTATCTGAGGATATATGCTTAGTCACCACTGGCTTCAATGCGATCCAAAATATCCCCTCTCAAATTTCCCAAAAACGGTGCTACCAAACTGTTCCATGAAAGGAATGATTTACCTCTGTGTGATGAATTCACATATCACAATGCAGTTTCGTAGAAAACTTCTTTCTAGTTTTTATCTGAGGATATTTTATTTTTCACCATATTCCCCAATGTGCTCTCAAATATCCCTATGCAGAATAAATGAAAAAAGTTTTAGGAAACTTCTCAAAGAAAATAACGGTGTAACACTGTGAGATGAATTCACACATCACAAACAGTTTCACAGAAAGGTTATTTTTAGTTTTCATCTGAGGATAGTTCCTTTGTCACCATAGGATTCAATGCGCTCCCATATATCCTACTGCAGATTCCACGAAAACAGTGTTATCAAGGTAGTCCATGAGAAGAAACTTTAACTCTGTGGGATGATTTCACACATCACAAAGAACTTTCTCAGAAAGATTCTTTATACTTTTTATCTGAAGATATTTCCTTTATCACCATAGGCTTCAATGAGATCTAAAATATCCCTTCTCAGATACCCCCAAAACACTCCTGCAATCTGATACATGAAAATGTTTGTGTACCTCTGTGAGATTAAATAGCTCTTCACAAAGTGGTTTCTCAGAAAGTTTCTTTCGAACTTTAACATGAGGATATTTCCTTTTTCACTATAGTCCTCAATGCACTCTGGACTGTCCTATTGCAGATTCCATGAAAATAGTGCTAGCAAACTGCTCCATGAAAACAAGTGTGTAACTCCATGAGATAAATTCACACATCACCAACACCTTTCTCAGAAAGCTTCTTCTTCTTTTTTGTCTGAGGGTATTTCATTACTCATGATTGACTTCATTGTGATCCACAATATCCCTTCTCAGATTCCCCCAAAAACACTGCTACAATCTGATATATGAAAATGTTTGTGTGCCTCTGTGAGATGAAATAGCTCATCACAAAGCGGTTTCTCAGAAAGTTTCTTTGAATTTTAACATGAGGATATTTCCTTTTTCACGATAGTCCTCAATGCGCTCCAGACTATCCTATTGATGATTCCATGAAGATAGTGTCAACAAACTGCTCCATGAAAATAGGGGTGTAACTCCATGAGATAAATTCACACATCACAAAGACGTTTCTTAGAAAGCTTTTTCTTCGTTTTTGTCTGAGGATATTTCCTTTCTCACCATTGGCTTCAATGTGATCCAAAATATCCCTTCTCAGATTCCCCAAAAACAGTGCTACCAAACTGATCCATGAAAAGAACCGTGTATCTCTGTGAGCAGAAATAGCACATCACAAAATGGTTCCTCACAAAACTTCTCTCTAGCTTTTTTTTTTTTGAGACGGAGTCTCGCTCTGTCACCCAGGCTGGAGTGCAGTGGCCAGATCTCACCTCACTGCAAGCTCCGCCTCCCGGGTTCACGCCATTCTCCTGCCTCAGCCTCCCGAGCAGCTGGGACTACAGGCGTCGCCACCTTGCCCGGCTAGTTTTTTGTATTTTTAGTAGAGACGGGGTTTCACTGTGTTAGCCAGGATGGTCTCGATCTCCTGACCTCGTGATCCACCCATCTCGGCCTCCCAAAGTGCTGGGATTACAGGCTTGAGCCACCATGCCCGGCCTCTAGTTTTTGTCTGAGGAAATTTCCTTTGTCACCATAAACTTCAAAGCACTCCAAAATATCCCATTACAGATTTCAGAATACAGTGTTAGCAAGCTTCTCAATGAAATAAATGGTGTAACTCTGTGAGATAAATTGACACTTCACAAAGTGGTTTCACAGAAAATTTCTTCTCGGTTTTAATCTGAGGATATTCAATTTGTCACCACAGACTTTAATGTGCTTCAAAACATTCTACAGCAGATTCCATGAAAATAACGTTATAAAACTGCTCTATGAAAAGAATGGTGTAACTCTCTGAGATGAATTCACACATCACAAAGCAGTTTCTCAGAAAGCTTCTTTCTAGTTTTTGTCTGAGGATATTGCCTTTGTCACCACAGGCTTCAATGCAATTCAATATATCCCTTCTCAAATTCCCCAAAAATAGTGCTAAAAAACTGCTTCCTGAAAAGTGTGGTGTAACTCTATGAGATGAATTCTCACATCACAAAACTGTCGCTCAGAAAGCTTATTTCTAATTTTTATCTG
>NW_012116799.1:289462-289938 GCF_000951035.1 Colobus angolensis palliatus | reverse complement strand
AAAACTGCTTCCTGAAAAGTGTGGTGTAACTCTATGAGATGAATTCTCACATCACAAAACTGTCGCTCAGAAAGCTTATTTCTAATTTTTATCTGAGAATATTTCTTTTCACTATATTCCTCAATGTGCTCCCAAATATCTCTTTGCAGATTCCACAAAAACAGTTTTAGCAACCTGCTCCAAGAAAAGAATCATGCTTCTCTGGGAGATGAATACAGACATCACAAAGCAGTTTCTCAGAAAGATTCTATCTAGTTTTCATCTGACAATATTCCCTTTCTCACCATAGGCTTTAATGCAATCCAAAATAGCCCTTCTTAGATTCTCCAAAAACAGTGTTACCAAAATACTCCATGAAAAGAATCGTGTAAATCTGTGAGATGAATACACAAATCAGAAAGCTTTTTCATAGAAAGCTTCTTTCTAGTTTTTGTCTGAGGATATTTCATTTTTCACCACAGGCCTCATTGCTCTCC
>NW_012116799.1:273896-285824 GCF_000951035.1 Colobus angolensis palliatus | reverse complement strand
AAGAGTGTTAGGAGACTTCTCATTGAAAAGAACAGTGTAACTCTGTGAGATGAATTCACACATCACATAGAAGTGTCTCAGAATTGTTCTTTCTAGTTTTTATCTGAGGATATTTCGTTTGTCACCATGGGCTTCAATGTAACTCAATGTATCCCTGCTAATATTACACAAAAACAGTGCTTACTATCTGACGCATGGAAAAAATGCATAACTCTGATATGAATTAACACATCACAAAGAAACTTCTCAGAAAGCTTCTTTCTAGTCTTTATATTAGGATATTTCCTTTTTTTTTGGTTTGTTCAGTGCTGTATAAACTGCACCTAGTCCAGTGCTACAAGTAGTATTTTATTTATGTTTTTTATTACACTTTATGTACATGTGCACAATGTGGATGTTTGTTACATATGTAGACATGGACCATATTGGTGTGCTGCACTCATCAAATCATCGTTTACATCAGGTTTGACTCCCAATGTCATCCCACTCTCCTCCCCTCTACCCACAATAGGCCCCAGTGTGTGATGTTCCCCTTCCCATGTCCAAGTGATTACAATGTTCAATTTCCACCTATGAGTGAGAACATACGGTGTTTGGTTTTCTGTTCTTGTGATAATTTGCTGAGAATGATGGTTTCCAGCTGCATCCATGTCCCTACAAACGACACCAACTCATCATTTGTAGTGGCTGCATAGTATTCCCTGGTGTATATGTGCCACATTTTCTTAATCCAGTCTCTCACTGATGGACATTTGGGTTGATTCCAAGTCTTTGCTATAGTGAATTGTGCCATAATAGACACTTGGGCATGTGTCTTTACAGTAGCATGATTTATAATCCTTTGGGTATATCACCAATAATGGGATGGCTGGGTCATATGGTATTTCTAGTTCTAGATCCTTGAGCAATCGTCATACTGTTGTCCACAATGGTTGAATTAGTTTACAATCCCACCAACATTGTAAAAGTGTTCCTATATTTCTACATCTTCTCCAGCACCTGTTGTTTCCTGACTTTTAATGATTGTCATTCTAACTGGTGTGAGGTGGTATCTCATTGTGGTTTTGATTTGCATTTCTCTGATGGCCAGTGATGATGGGCATTTTTTCATGTGTCTTTTGGCTGTATGAATGTCTTCTTTTGAGAAATTTGTCTGCTCATATTCTTTGCGCACATTTTGATGGAGTTGTTTGTTTTCTTCTTGTAAATTTGTTTGAGTTCTTTGTAGGTTATGGATATTAGCCCTTTGTCAGGTGAGTAGATTGCAAAAACTTCCTCCCATTCTGTAGGTTGCCTGTTCAGTTTGATGGTAGTTTCTTTTGCTGTGCAGAAGCTCTTTAGTTTAATTAGATCCCATTTGTCAATTTCCACTTTTATTGCCATTGCTTTTGGTGTTTTGGACATGAAATCCTTGCCCATGCCTATGTGCTGAATGGTGTTACCTAGGATTTCTTCTAGGGTTTTTATGGTATTAGGTCTGACATTTAAGTCTCTAATCCATCTTGAATTAATTTTTATATAAGGAGTAAGGAAAGGATCCAGTTTCAGCTTTCTAGTTATGGCTAGCCAATTTTCCCAGCAACATTTATTAAATAGGGAATCCTTTCCCCATTTCTTGTTTTACTCAGGTTTGTCAAAGATCAGATGACTGTAGATGTGTGGTATTATTTCTGATGGCTCTATTCTGTTCCATTGGTCTATATCTCTGTTTTTGTACCAGTACCATGCTGTTTTGGTTACTGTAGCCTTGTAGTATAGTTGGAAGTCAGGTAGCATGATGCCTCCAGCTTTGTCCTTTTGACTTAGTATTGTCTTGGCAATGCGGGCTCTTTTTTGGTTCCACATGAAGTTTAAAGCAGATTTTTTCCAAGTATGTGAAGAAAGTCTCTGTTAGCTTGATGGGGATGACATTGAATCTATAAATAACCTTGGGCAGTATGGCCGTTTTCACAATATTGATTCTTCCTATCCATGAGCATGGTGTGTTCTTCCATTTGTTTGTGTCCTCTTTTATTTCACTGAGCAGTCACCATAAGCTTCAATGCACTCCAAATATCCCATGGTGTATTCGAAGAAAACTGCTTCCAAACTGCTCCATGAAAGGAATCATGTAACACTGAGATGAATTCACAAATCACAAAGCAGTTTCTCAGAAACCTTCTTTCCAGTTTTGTTCTGAGGATATTTCCTTTTTCATAATAGGCCTCAAAGCGCTCGTGAATATCCCTTTGCAGATTCCACAAAAACAGTGTTAGCAAACTATTCCATGAAAAGAATGGTGTAAATCTGTGAGACGAATTCACATATCACAAAGTACTGTCTAAGAATGCTTCTTTTTGATTTTTGTCTTTGTTATCATAGGATTCAATGTGCTCCCAAATATCCTATTGCAAATTCCCAAAAACAGTGCTACCAAAGTGATACATGATAAGAATCGTGTAAATCTGTAAGATGAATTAATACATCACAGGCGATTTCTCAGGAAACTTATGCTTCATTTTTATATGAGGATATTTCCTTTGTCACCATAAGCTTCAATGCACTCCAAAATATCCGATCTGGTTGCAGATTAAAAGAAAACAGTGTTCACAAACTGCTCAATGAAAACAACATTGTAACTCTGTGAGATGAATTCACACATCACAAAGCAGTTTCTCAGAAATCTTCTTTCTAGTTTTTATCTGAGGATATTTCCTTTGTCACCATAGGCCTCAATGCAATTCCAAATATCCTTTCTCAAATTTCCCAAAAACAATACTAATAAACATCTTCAAGAAAAGTGTGCTGTAACAGTATGAGATGAATTCTCACATCATAAAACTGTTTCTCTGAAAGCTTCTCTCTACTCTTCATCTGAAGATAATTCCTTTTTCAACATATTCCTCAATGTGTTCCAAAATATCCCTTTGCAGATCCACGAAAAGCAGTTTAGCAAACTGCTACAAGAAAAGAATCATGCTACTCTTTGAGAGGAATACACACATCAAAAAATCAGTTTCTCAGAAAGCTTCCATCTAGTTTTTATCTCAGAATATTCCCTTTGTCACCATAGGCTTCAATGTGATGCAAAATATCCCTTGTCAGATTCTCAAAGAACAGTGGTACCAACCTGTTCCATGAAAATAATTGTGTAAATCTGTGAGATTAATTCACAAATCAGAAAGCAATTCATAGCAAGCTTCTTTCTAGGTTTGTCTGAGGAAATTTGCTTTTTTCCTACAGGGCTCACTGAGCTCTTGAATATCCCTTTTCAGATTCCATGAAAATAGTGTTAGCAAACTATTCCATGAAAAGAATGGTGTAAATCTGTTAGATGAATTCCACATCACAAAGCAGTTTCTGAGAACGTTTCTTTTTGGTTTTTGTCTGAGGATATTTCCTTTGCCACCATAGGCTTCAATGTACTCCTAATGATCCTATTTGAGATTCCATGAAAACAGTTTTACCAAACTGCTCCAAGAACAGACTCGTGCTACTCTGTGAGATGAATACACACACTACAAAGAAGTTTCTGAGAAATATTCCTTGTAGTTTTTATCTTAGGATATTTCCTTTTTCACCATAGGCTTCAATGTGATCCAAAGTATTCCCTCTCAAATTCCCCCAAAACAGTGCTATTAAACTACTCCATGAAAAAAATGGTGTAACTCTGTGAGATGAATTCATGAATCACAAAGGAGTTTCTCAGAAATCTTATGTCTAGTTTCCATATGAGGGTATTTCGTTTGTCACCATAAGTTTCAATGAGCTCTGAAATATCCAATTGCAAATTCCAATAAAACAGTGTTAGCAATCTGCTCAATGAAAACAGCATTGTAACTCTCTGAGATGAATCACACGCCACAAAGCAGTTTATCAGAAAGCTTCTTTCTAGTTATTATCTGAGGATATTTCCTTTATCACCATATTCCATATCCTATTACAGATTCCACGAAAAAAGTGTTAGCAAACTTCTCAATGAAAAGAAAGGTGTAAATCTGTGAGACGAATACATGCATCAAAAAACAGTTTCACAGAAGGCTTCTTTTCGTTTTTTATGTGGGAATATCTCCTTTGATACCATAAGCTTCAAGGAGCTCCCAAATATCCTACTGCAGATTTCACAAAAACAGTGTTGTCAATCTGCTCAATGGAAACAAGAGTGTAACTTTGTGAGATGAACTCAAACACCACAAAGCAGTTTTTCATAGAGCTACTTTCTAGTTTTATCTCAGGATATTTCCTTTTTCTCCATAGACCTCAGTGTGCTCCCATATATCCCATTGCAGATTCTGTGAAAACTGTGTTAGCAAAGAGCTCAATGAAAAGAATGGTGTGACTCTGTGAGATGAATTCACACATCACAAAGTCGTTTTTTAGGAGAGTACTTTCCAGTTTTTATGTGAGAATATTTTGTTTTTCACCATACGACTCAATGCACTTCCAAGTATCCCATTGCAGTTTACATGAAACAGTGTTAGCAAACTACTCCATGAAAAGAAAGGTGTAACTCTGTGTGATGAATTCAAACATCACCAAGAAGTTTCTCACCAAAAAGCTTTTTTCTTGTTTTATCTGAGGATATTTCCTTTGTCACCATAGGATTCAATGCAATCCAAACTATCACTTCTCTGATTCCACAAAAAGAGCGCTATCAAACTCTGTGAGATGAATTAACAAATAAAAATCAGTTATGCAGAAAACTTCTGAACAGTGTAACTCCAGGAGATGAATTCACACATCACAAAGCAGTTTCTCAGAAAGCTGCTTTTTGGTTTTTATCTGATGATATTTACTTTTTCACCATATTCTTCAAGCCACACGGGAATATCCCTTTGCAGTTTCCACAAAAATAGTGTTAGTAAACTCCTCCATGACAAGGAGGTTGTAAACCTGTGAGATGAATTCAGACATCACAAGGCAGTTTCTCAGAAAGCTTCTTTTTATTGTCTCAGGATATTTGCATTGTCACTGTAGGCTTCTATGTGCCCCAAATATCCTATTACAGATTCCATGAAAACAGTGTTAGCATCTGCTACACGAAATAAAAGTGTGACTCTGAGATGAATTCACACATCACAAAGAACTTTCTCTGAAAGCTTCTTTCTATTTTTTATCTAAGGTTATTTCTTTTGTCACCATTGGCTTCAATGCAATCGAAAATATCCTTTCTCAGATTCCCCAATAACAGTGCTACAAAACTGCTAAATGGAAAAAATCCTGTATCTCTGTGAAACGAAGTCACAAATAACAAAGTAGTTTATTACAAACTTCTTTCTAGTTTTTATCTGAGGATATTTCCTTTTTCACCATAGGCCTCTACTCACTCCCAAATATCCCTTTGTAGATTACATGAAAACAGTGATAGCAAACTACACTATAAAAAAGAAGGTGTTCCTCTGTGAGATGAATACAAACCTCACAAAAAAGTTTCTCACAAAGCTTCTTTCTAGTTTTTATCTGAGAATATTTCCTTTATCACCATAGGCTTCAATGCAATCCAAAATATCAATTCTCAGATTTCCCAAAACCAGTGCTACCAAACTGCGCCATGTGAAGAAAGGTGCAATTCTGTGAGATGAAATCCCACATCACAAAAGAGTTTCACAGAAAGCTTTTTTTTTGTTTTTGTCTGAGGATATTGCATTTATCACCCTATACTTCAATGCACTCCAAAATATACGTTCTCAGACTCCCTAAAAATACTTCATTGCAGATTCCAAGAAAATAGTGTTAGCAAACTGCTCAGTGAAAAGAACAATGTAACTCTGTGAGATGAATTCACGTATCATGAAGCAGTTTCTCAGAAAGCTTCTTTCTAGTTTTTATCTGAAGATATTTTCTTTTTCACTATAGGCCTGAATGCCCTCCCAAATATCCCTTTGCAGATTCCACGAAAACAGTGTTAGCAGACTGCTCCATGAAAAGAAAAGTGTAACTGTGTTAGTGGAATACACACATCAGAAACAAGTTTCTCAGGAAATTTCTTTCTAGTTTTTATCACAGGATGTTTGCTTTATCTCCATATTTCTCAATGCTCTCTGGAATATCCCATTGCAGTTTAAATGAAAAAATTGTTAGAAAACTTCTCAATGAAAACAGTGGTGTAACTCTGTGAGATGAATTCACACGTCTCAAAGCAGTTTCATAGAAAACTTCTTTCTAGTTTTTATCTGAGGATATTTCCTTTGTCACCATAGGCTTCAAAGCAATCAAAATTATCCCGTCTCAGATTGCATTAAAATAGTGCCAGCAAACTGCTCCATGAAACAGTTGGGTACCATTGTGAGATGAATTCACACATCACAAAGCAGTTTCTCATAAAGCTTCATTCTGGTTTCTGTCTGAGGATGTTTCCTCTGTCACCATAGGCTTCAAAGCAATCCAACATATCACCTCTCAGGTTCCACAAATACAGTGCTAGCAAACTTCTCCATGAAAGAGTAATATAACTCTGTGTGACGATTCACAAATCACAAAGCAGTTTCTCAGAAAGCTTCCTTCTTGATTTTATCTGAGGATATTTCCTATTTAAACACAGGCTTCAATGTGCTACTGCAAATCTCATTGCAGATTCCTCGAAAATATTGTTAGAAAAATTCTCAATGACAAGTGTGATGTAGCTTTGTGAGGTGAATGCACACATTACAAAGTAGTTTCTCAGAAGGCTTCTTTCCACTTTTTATCTAAAGATATTTAATTTTTCTCCATAGGACTCAATGCCCTCGAATAACCCATGGCAGATTCCACGAAAACAGTGTTATCAAACTGCTCAATGAAATGAAAAGTGTATCTCTGTAAGATGAATTCGCACATCACAAAGCAGTTTCTCAGAAAGATTCTTTCTTGCTTTTATCTGAGGATATTTCAGGCCTCAGTTCCCTCCCTTATATCTCATTGCAGATTTTGCAGAAACAGGGTTAGCAAACTTCTCAATGAAAGCAGTGTTGTAGCTCTGTGAGATGAATTCACGCACCGCAAAGTAGTTTCTGAAAAGGCTTCTCTCCAGTTTTTATCTGTGGATATTTCATTTTTCACCATGGGATTCAATGCTCTCCAAGATATCACTTATGTGATTCCACAAAAAGAGTGTTAACAAACTCCTCCATGAAAGAGTGGTGAAAATTTGTGAGATGAATTCACGTGTCACAAAGCAGTTTCTCAGAAATCTTATTTCTAGTTTTTATCTGAGGATATTTCCTTTGTTACACTAGGCTTCAAAGAGATCCAAAATGTCCCTTCCCAGATTCCACAAATACAATGTTAGCAAACTGTTCCATGAAAGATTAATGTAACACTGTGTGATGAATTGTCACATCATAAAACAACTTCTCAGAAATCTTCTTTCTTCTTTTTGTCTGAAGATATTTCCTTTTTAAACATGGGTGTCAAGGCACTCCCATATGTCTCATTGCAGATTCTGTGAAAACAGTGTTAGCAAACTTTGCAATGAAAGCAATGGTGTAACACTGTGAGATGAATTTACACACCAAAAAGCAGTTTCTGCGAATCCTTCTGTCCAGTTTTTATCTGAGGATATTTCAATTGTCAACCTAGGATTCTAAGCTATCCAAAATAACACTTCTGTGGTTCCGCAAAAATAGTGCTAGCAAATTTTTCCATGAAAGAGTGGTGTAACACTGTGAGATGAATTCACACATCATAAAGCAGTTTCTCAGAAAGCTTCTTTCTAGTTTTTCTCTGAGAATATTTCCTTTGTCATCACAGGCTTCAAAGTGATCAAAAATATCACTTACCAGATTCCACTAAAACAATCCTAGCCAACGGCTCCATGAAAAAATGGTGTAACTCTGTGAAATGCATTCAAAAATCACAAAGCTGTTTCTTGGAAAGCTTCTTTCTGATTTTTATCTGACGATATTTCCTTTGTCACCATAGACTTCAAAGCGATCCAAAATTTCCCTTCTCAGATTCCACAAAATCAGTGCTAGCAAATGGCTCCATGAAAGAGTTGTGTAACACTGTGAGGCGAATTCACACATCAAAAAGCAGTTTCTCAGAAAGCTTCTATCTGGATTTTATCTGAGGATATTTCCTTTTTAAACACAGGCCTTAATGCAATATCACTTCTCAGATTCCACAAAAAAAGTGCTAGCCAACGGCTCAATGGAAGAGTGGTGTAAATCTGTGAAATGAATTCACGAATCACAAAGCTATTTCTCAGAGAGCTTCTTTCTGGTTTTAATCTGAGGACACTTCCTTTTTCACCATAGGCTTCAAAGCAATCATAAATATCCCTTTTCAGATTCCAAGAAAACAGTGCTAGCCAACAGCTACATGAAAGAGTGCTGTAACTCTTTGAGATGAATTCACAAATCGCAAAGCAATTTCTCAGAAAGCTTGCATTGGATTTTTATCTGAGGATATTTCCTTTGTCAGCATAGGCTTCAAAGCAACAAAAAACATCCTGTCTAAGATTCCACAAAAACAGTGCTAGCAAACGGATCCATTAAAGAATTCCGTAACACTTTGAGATGAATTCACACATCAAAAAGCAGTTTCTCAGAAACCTTCTTTATGGTTTTTATCTGAATATATGTCCTTTGTTACAGTAGGCTTCAAAGCGATCAAAAATATCCCTTCTCGGATTCCACAAAAAAAGTGCTAGCATATGGCTCCATGAGAGGGTAGTGTAACTCTGTGAGATGAATTCACACATCACAAAGCAGATTCTCAGAAGACTTTTTTCAAGTTTTTATTGGAGGATATTTCCTTTGTCAACACACGCTTCAAAATGATCCAAAATATCTCTTCTCAGATTCCACAGAAACAGTGCTAGCCAACGGCTACAAGAAAGAGTGGTGTAAATCTGTGAGATGAATTCACACATCACAAAGTTGTTTCTCACAAAGCTTCTTTCTTGATTTTAGCTGAGAATATTTCAGGCCTCAATGCACTCCCATATATCTTATTGCAGAATCCATGACAATATTGTTTGGAAACTTCTCAAGGAAAAGAGAGGTGTAGCTCGGTGAGATGAATCCACATATCACAAAGCAGTTACTCAGAAGGCCTCCCTCCAGTACTTACCTATGGATATTTAATTTTTCACCATAGGACTCAATGCCCTCAGAATATCCCATGGCAGGATCTACAAAAACAGTTTTAGCAAACTGCTCAATGTAACAAAAGGTGTATCACTGTGAGATGAATACACTGATCACAAACCAGTTTCTTATAAAGCTTTTTCAACTATTATCTGAGGATATTTCCTTTGTTACCATAGGCTTCAAAGCAATCAAAAATATCCCTTCTCAGATTTCACAAAGATAGTTCTACCATACTGTTCCTTGAAATAGCAGTGTAACTTTGTGTGACGAATTCACACATTACAAAGCAGTTTCTGAGAAAGCTTCTTTCTATTTTTTATCAGAGAATATTTCCTTTGTCACCACAGGCTTCAAAGTGATCCAAAATATCACTTCTCAAATTCCACATAAACAGCGATAGCAAACGGATCCATGAAAGAGTTGCATAACACTCTGAGATGAATTCACACATTACAAAGCAGTTTTTCAGAAAGCTTTTTGCTTGATTTTATCTGAGGATATTTCCTTTGTCACCATAGGTTTCAAAGTGATCAAAAATATACCGAGGATATTTCTTTTTTAAACACGGGCCTCAGTGGACTCCCACATATCTCATTGCAGATCCTGTGATAACAGTGTTAGCAAACCTCTCAATGAAAGCAATGGTGTAACTCTCTGAGATGAATTCACACACCACAAAGCAGTTTCTGAGAATGGTTCCCTCCATTTTTTACCTAAGGATATTTCATTTCTCACCAGAGGATTCCATGCTAACCAAGATATCACTTCTGAGATACCACAAAAATAGTGCTAGCAAACTCCTCCATGCAATAGTCGTGTAACACTGTGAGATGAATTCACACATCACAGGGCAGTTTCTCAGAATGCTTCTGTCTAATTTTTATCTGAGGATACTTCCTTTGTCATGATAGGCTTCAAAGCATTCTAAAATATCAGTTCTCAGTTTCCACAAAAGCATTGCTAGTCAACAGCTCCAGGAAAGATTGATATAACTATGTGAGATGAATTTATAAATCACAAACAGTTTCTCAGAAAGCTTCTTTCCGGTTTTTATCTGAGTATACTTTCTTTGTCAACATAGGCTTCAAAGTAATCAAAAATATTCCTTCTCATATTCCACAAAAACAGTGCTAGCAAATGGCTCCATGAAAGAGTAATGTAATTCTGTGAGATGAATTCACACATCACAAAGCAGTTTCTCAGAAAGCTTATTTCTTGTTTTTATCTGAGGATATTTCAGGCCTCAGTGTGCTCCCATATATCTCACTGCAGATTCTGCAAAAACACTGTTAGCAAACTTCTAAAAGAAAGCAGTGTTGTAACTCTGTGAGATGAATTCAAACTCCACAAAGCAGTTTCTGAGAAGGCTTCTCTCCAGCTTTTAGTTGAGGATATTTGATTTTTCACCATGAGATTCAATGCTATCCAAGATATCATTTCTGTGATTCCGCAAAAACACTGCTACCAAACTCTTCCATTAAAGGGTGTTGCTAATTTGTGAGATGAATTCACACATCCCAAAGCAGTTTCTCAGAAAACTTTTTTTAAATTTTTATCAGAGGATACTTCTGAGATTCCACAGAAACAGTGTTAGCAATCAGCTCCATGAAACGGTAGTGTAACTCTGTGAGGTGAATTCACATATAATGAAGCAGTTTCTCGGAAAGCTTCTTTCTAGTTTTATCAGAGGATATTTCCATTGTCAACATAGGCTTCAAAGTGATCCAAAATGTCACTTCTCAGATTCCACAAAATCAGTGCTAGCAAATGCCTCCAGGAAGGAGTTGTGTAACTCTGTGAGATGAATTCACACATCACAAAGGAGTTTCTCAGAAAGTTTCTTTCTAGTTTTTACCAGAGAATATTTCGTTTGTCATCATAGGCTTCAAAGCAATCCAAAATGTCACTTCTCATATTCCAGAAAAATAGTGCTAGCAAATGGCTCCAGGAAGGAGTTGTGTAACACTGTGAGATAAATTCACAAATCACAAAGCAGTTTCTCGGAAATCTTTCTGGATTTTATCTGTGGATATTTCCTTTGTCACTATAGCCTTCAAAGTGATAAAAAATGTCCCTTCTCAGATTACACAAAATCAGTGCTAGCAAACGGCTCAATGAAAGAGTAGTGTAAATCTGTGAGATGAATATACACATCACAGAACTTACTCAGAAAGCTTCTTTCTTGTTTTTATCTGAAGTTATTTCCTTTGACACCATAGGCTTCAATGTGATCCAAATTATCCCTTCTCTGATTCCACGAAAACAGTGCTAGCAAACTGCTCCATGAAAGGGTTGTGTAACACTGTGAGATTAATTCACACATCATAAAGTAGTTTCTCAGAAAGCTTCTTTCTTCTTTTATCCAAGGATATTTCTTTTTTAAACACGGTACTCAATGCACTCCTCTATATCTCATTGCAGATCCTGAGAAAACAGTGTTAGTATATTTCTCAATGAAAGCAATGGTGTAACTCTGTGAGATGAATTCGCACACCACAAAGCAGTTTCTGAGGCTTCTGTTCAGTTTTTATCTGAGGATATTTCATTTCTCACCATAGGATTCTATGCTATCCACAATATCACTTCTGTGATTCCACAGAAACAGTACTAGCAAAATCCTCCATGAAAGAGTGGGGTAACTCTGTGAGATGCATTCACACATCACAAAGCAGGTTCTCAGAACGCTTCTGTTTAATTTTTTACCTGATAATATTTCCTTTGTCACCATAGGCTTCAAAGTGATCCAAAATATCACTTCTCATATTCCAGAAAAACATTGCTAACCACTGGCTCTATGAAAGAGTGATGCAACTCTGTGAGAGGAATTCAAAAATCACATAGTGGTTTCTCAGAAAGCTTCTTGCTGGTTTTTATCTGA
>NW_012116799.1:256688-273846 GCF_000951035.1 Colobus angolensis palliatus | reverse complement strand
GATATTTTCTTTGTCACCATAGTCTTCAATGTGATCAAAAATATCCCTTCTCAGATAACACAAAAACAGTGCATCAAATGGCTCCATGAAAGAATAGTTTAACTCTGTGAGATGAATCCACACATCACAAATCAGTTTCTCAGAAAGGTTCTTTCTTGTTTTTATCTGAGGATATTTCAGGCCTCAGTGTGCTCACATATATCTCATTGTAGATTCTGCGAAAACAGTGTTAGCAAACTTCTCAATGAAAGCAGTGTTGTAACTCTGTGAGATGAATTCAAACCCCACAAAGCAGTTTCTGACAAGGCTTCTCTCCAGTTTTAATCTGAAGATATTTCATTTTTCACCATGGGATTTAATGCTATCCAAGATATCACCTCTGTGATTCCAGATAAACACTGCTACCAAACTCTTCCATGAAAGAGTGTTGTTAATTTTGTTGTAATTCTGTGAGATGAATTCACACATCACAAAGCAATTTCTCAGAAAGTTTTTTTCTGGTTTATATCTGAGTATATTCCCTTTGTTACCATAGGCTTCAAGGCGATCAAAAATATCCCTTCTCATATTCCACAAAAACAGTGCTAGCGAGCAGCTACATGAAAGAGTGGTGTAACTCTGTGAGACAAATTCACAAATCAGAAACCTATTCTCAGAAAACTTCCTTCTGTTTTTTATCTGAGGATGTTTCCTTGGTCAGCATTGGCTTCAAAGCGATACAATATCCCTTCTCAGATTCCAGAAAAACCATGCTATCATACGATTCCATGAAAGAGTTGTGCAACACTGTGAGATGAATTCACACGTTACAAAGCGTTTTCTCAGAAAAATTCCTTCTGAGTTTTATCTGGGGATATTTCCTTTGTCACCATAGCCTTCAAAGTGATAAAAATATCCCTTCTCAGATTCCATAAAAACCGTACTAGCAAACGGCTCCATTAAATATTGGTGTAACTCTGAGAGATGAATTCACACGTCACAAGCAGTTTCTCAGAAAGCTTTTATATGGTTTTTATCTGAGGTTATTTCCTTTGTCACCATAGGCTTCAGAGTGATCCAAATTATTTGTTCTGAGATTCTACAAAAACAGTACCAGCAAACGGCTCCCTGAAAGAGTTGTGTAACACTGTGAGATGAATTCACACATCACAAAGCAGTTTCTCAGAAAGCTTCTTCCTTCTTTTTATCCGAGGATATTTCCTTTTTAAACACAGGCCTCAATGCACTCCCATATATCTCATGGCAGATTCTGTGAAAACAGTGTTAGCAAACCTCTCAATGAAAGTAATGGTGTAACTCTGTGAGATGAATTCACACACCAAAAAGCAGTTTCTGAGAAGGCTTCTGTTCAGTTTTTATCTGAGGATATTTCTTTTCTCACCATAGGATTCTATGCAATCCACAATATCACTTCTGTGATTCCACAAAAACAGTGCTAGCAAACTGCTCCATGAAACAGTGCTGTAATTCTGTGAGATGAATTCACGCATCACAAAGCAGGTTCTCAGAAAGCTTCTTTCTAGTATTTACCTGAGAATATTTCCTTTGTCACCATAGGCTTCAAAGTGATCCAAAATATCACCTCTCACATTCCACAGAAATAATGCTAGCTAACGGCTCCATGAAGGAGTGGTTCAACTTTGTGAGATGAATTCACACATCACAAAGCAGTTTCTCAGAAAGTTATTTCTGATTTTTATCTGAAGATATTTCCTCTGTCGCCATGGGCTTCAAGTGATCAAAAATATCCCTTCTCAGAATCCACAAAAACAGCACTAGCAAACGGATCCACTAAAGAGTTGTGTAACACTTGGAGATGATTTCACACATCATAAAACAGTTTTTCAGCAACCTACTTTTTGATATTTATCTGAATATATTTCCTTTGTCACCATAGGCTTCAAAACGATCAAAATATTCCTTCTCAGATTCCACAAAAACAGTGCTAGCAAACACCTCCATGAAAAAGTAGTGTAACCTTGTGAGATGAATTCACACATCACAAAGTGGTTTCTCAGACAGCTTCTTTCTAGTTTTTATCTGAGAATATTTCCTTAGTCACCATAGGTTTCATAGCGATCCAAAATACCCCTTCTCAGATTCCACAAAATCAGTGCTAGCCAACGGCTACAAGAAAGAGTGTTGTAAATCTGTAAGATGAATTCACACATCACAAAGCTGTTTCTCAGAAAACTTCTTTCTTGATCTTTATCTGAGTATATTTCAGCCCTCCATGTGCTCCCACGTATCTCATTGCAAATTCCACGAAAATATTGTTTGGAAAGTTCTCAAGGAAAAGACGGATGCAGCTCTGTGAGATGAGTTCACATATCACAAAGCAGTTTCTCAGAAGGCCTCACTCCAGTATTTATCTATGGATATTTAATTTTTCACTATAGGAGTCCATGCCCTTGGAATATCCCATGGTAGATTCTATGAAAACAGTGTGAGCAAAGTGCTCAATGTAACGAAAGGTGTATCTCTGTGAGATGAATAACCTTAACAGAAAGCATTTTCTCACAAAGCTTTCTCCAGTTTTATCTGAAGATATTTCCTTTGTTACCATAGGCTTAAAGCGATCCAAAATATCCCTTCTCAGATTGAACAAGTAGCATTCTAGCAAACTGCTCCTTGAAAGAGCAGTGTAACTTTGTGTCATGAATTCACATCCACAAAACAGTTTCTCAGTAAACATCTTTCTTCTTTTTATCTGATATTTCCTTTTTAAACATGAGCCTCCATGCTCTCCCATATATCTTATTGCAGATTCTGCAAAAAGAGTGTTAGTAAACCTCTCAATGAAAGCAATGGTGTAACTCTGTGATATGAATTCACCAAAAAGCAGTTTCTGAGAAGGCTTCCCTTCAGTTTTTACCTGAGGATATTTAAAGTCTCACCATAGGATTCTATGCTAACCAAGATATCACTTCTGGGATTCCACAAAGACAGTGCTTGCAAACACCTCCATGGAAGAGTGGTGTAACTCTGTGAGATGAATTCACACATCACAAAGCAGTTTCTAAGAAATCTTCTTTCTAGTTTTTATCAGAGGATATTTCCTTTGTCACCATAGATTTCAAAGCAATCTAAAATGTCAGTTCTCAGATTCCACTAAAACAGTGCTAGCCAATGGCTCCATGAAAGAGGGATGTAACTCTGTGAGATGAATGCACAAATCACAAAGCAGTTTATCAGATATCTTTCTGGTTTTTATCTGAAGGTATTTCCTTTGACACCATAGGCTTCAAAGCGATCAAAAATATCCCTTCTCAGATAACACAAAAACAGTGTTAGCAAACGTCTCCACGAAAGAGGAGTGTAATTCTGTGAGATGAATTCACACATCACAAAGCAGTTTCTCAGAAAACTTCTTTGTTTTCTTATCTGAGGATATTTCAGGCCTCAGTGTGCTCCCTTATATCTCATTCCAGATTCTTCGAAAGCAGTGTTAGCAAAATTCTCAATGAAAGCAGTGTTGTATCTCTATGAGATGAATTCACACACCACAGTGCAGTTTCTGAGAAGGCTTCTCTTCGTTTTTTGTCTGATGGTATTTTATTTTTCACTATGGGATTCAATGCTATCCAAGATACCACTTCTGTGACTCCACAAAAACAGTGGTAACAAACTCTTCCATGAAAGACTGTTGTTCATTTGTGAGATGAATTCACACATAACAAAGCAGTTTCACAGAAATCTTCTTTATAGTTTTTATCACAGGATACTTCGTTTGTCACCATAGGCTTAAAGCGATCAAAAATATCCCTTCTTAGATTTCACAAAGCAGTGCTAGCAAACTGATGAAAGAGTTGTGTAACACTGTGAGATGAATTCACACATCACAAAGCAGTTTCTCAGAAAGTTTGTGTCTGATTTTTATCTGAGGATATTTCCTTTCTTACCACAGGCTTTGAAGGGATCAAAAATATCCCTTCTCAGATTCCACAAAAACAGTGCCAACCAAAGGCTACATGAAAGAGTGTTGTAACTCTGTGAGATGAATTCACAAATCACAAAGCTGTTTCTCAGAAAGCTTGTTTCTGGTTTTTATCTGAGGATATATCCTTTGTCAGCACAGCCTTCAAAGCGATCCAAAATATCCCTTCTCAGAATCCACAAAAACAGTGCTAGCAAACGGCTCCATGAAAGAGTTGTGTACTACTGTGAGATGAATTCACACATAACAAAGCAGTTTCTCAGAGAGCTTCTTTCTGAATTTTATCTGTGGATATTTACTTTGTCACCATAACTTCAAAGCGATCAAAAATATCCCTTCTCAGATTCCACAAAAACAGTGCTAGCAAACGGCCCCATGAAAGAGTAGTGTAACTCTGTGAGATGAATTCACGCATCAGAAAGCAGTTTCTCAGAACGCTTTTTTCCTGTTTTTATCTGAGGATATTTCAGGCCTTAATGCACTCCTGTATATCTCACTGCAGATTCCATGAAAATTTTTTTAGCAAACTTCTCAATGAAATGTGTGATTTCGATCTATGAGATGAATTCACACATCATAAAGCAGTTTCTCAGAAGGCTTCTCTCCAGTTTTTATCTAAGGATTTTTAATTTTTCACCATAGGACTAAATACCCTCAGAATACCTCATGTCAGATTCCAAAAAAACAGTGTTAGCAAACTACTCTATGAAAGAAAAAATGTAACTCTGTGAGATGAATACACTCACCACAAAGAAGTTTATCATAAAACTTTTGCCAGTTTTATCTGAGGATGTTTGCTTTGTTACCATAGGCTTCAAAGTGATCCAAAATATCCCTTTCAGATTCCACAAATACAGTGCTAGCAAAACTGCTCCTTGAAAGAGTAGTGTAACTCTGTGTGATGAATTCACAGATCACAAAGCAGTTTCTCAGAAAGCTTCTTTCTTTTTTTATCTGAGGATATTTCCTTTTTAAACATGGGCCTCACTGCTCTCCTGTATATCTCATTGCAGATTCTGTGAAAACAGTGTTAGCAAACTTCTCAATGAAAGCAGCATTGTACTGACAGAGGTCAGATGAATTCACACACCACAAAGCGGTTTCTGAGAAGGCTTCTTTCCAGTTTTTATCTGAGAATATTTTATTTTTCACCATGTGATTCAATGCTTTCCAAGGTATCACTTCTGTGATTCTACAGAAACAGTGCTCACAAGCTCCTCCATGAAAAAGCGGTGTAAATTTGTGAGATGAATTCACATGTCACAAAGCAGTTTCTCAGATAGTTTCTTTCTGGTTTTTCTATGAGGATATTTTCTTTATCACGATAGCCTTCAAAACAATCAAGAATATCTCTTCTCAGGTTCCACAAAAACAGTGCTAGCAAACGACTCCATTAAAGAGTTGTGTAACACTGTGAGATGAATTCACACATCACAAAGCAGTTTCTCAGAAGGCTTCTATCCAGTTTTAATCTAAGGATATTTAAATTTTCACTGAAGGACTCAATGCCCCTGGAATATCCCATGGCAGATTCCACGAAAACAGTGTTAGCAAACTGCTCAATGTAACAAAAAGTGTATATCTGTGAGATGAATACACTCATCACAAAACAGTTTATCATAAAGCTTTTTCAAGTTTACACTGAGGATATTTCCTTTGTTACCATAGATTTCAATGCAATCCAAAATATGCCTTCTCATATTCCACAAATGGGGCTCAAGAAATCTGCTCCTTGAAAGAGTAGTGTAACTCTGTGTGATGAACTCACAGACCACAAAGCAGTTTCTCAGAAAACTTCTTTCTTCTTTTTATCCAGGATATTTCCTTTTTACACATGGCCTCAATGCCCTCCGATATATCTTATTGCAGATTCTGTGAAAAGAGTGCTAGCAAACCTCTCAATGAAAGCAATGGCGTAACTCTCTGTGATGAATTTACATGTCACAAAGGAGTTTCTGAGAAGGCTTCTCTCCAGTTATTATCTGAGGATATTTCATTTCTCGCCATAGGATTCTATGCTATCCAAGATATCACTTCTGAGATTCCACAAAGCAGTGCTAGCAAACTCCTCCATGATAGAGTGGTGTAATTCCGTGAGCCAAATTCACATATCACAAAGCAATTTGTCAGAAAAATAGTTTCTAGTTTTTATCTGAGGGTATTTCCTTTGTCACCATAGGCTTCACAGCCATCCAAAACATCACTTCTCAGGTTCCACTAAAAGAGTGCTAGCAAACTTCTCTATGAAAGAGTGGTGTAACTCTGTGAGATTAATTCATATATCCAAAACAGTTTTTCAGAAGGATTCTTTCTAGTTTTTATCTGAAGATATTTCCTTTGTCACCATAGGCTTTAAAGCAGTAGAAAACATCTCTTATCAGATTCCACTTATACAGTGCTAGCAAACTGCTCCATGAAAGTGTAGTGTAACTCTGTGAGATGAATTCACACATCACAAAGCAGTTTCTCAGAAAGTTCCTTTCTTGCTTTTATCTGAGGATATTTCAGGCCTCAATGCACTCCCTGTGTCTTATAGCACATTCTGTGTCAACAGTTTTAGCAAACTTCTCAACGTAAGCAATGATGTAACTCTGTGCGATAAATTCACACACCACAAAGTTGTTTTTGAGAAGGCTTCTCTCCAGTTTACATCTGAGGATATTTCATTTTTCACCATGAGTTTTAATGTTATCCAAAATATCACATCTGAGATTCCACAAAAGCAGCGCTAGCAAACTCCTCCATGAAAGGGTGGTGTAACTCTCTGAGATGAATTAACAACTCACGAAGCAGTTTCCCAGAAAGTTCTTTCTAGTTGTTATCGGAGGATATTTCCTTTGTTACCATGGGCATCAAAGCGATCCAAAATATCCCTTCTCAGTTACCACAAAACAGTGCTAACAAAGGGCTCCATGAAAGAGATGTGTTACACTGGGAGATGAATTCACACATCACAAAGCAGTTTCTAAGAAAGCTTCTTTCTGGATTTTATCTGAGGATATTTCAGTCCTCAATGCACTCCCGTCTGTCTCATTGCAGATTCCGTGAAAACATTGTTAGAAAACTTCTCAAGGAAAAGAGTGATGTAAGTCTGTGAGATTAATTCACATATCACAAAGCTGTTTCTCAGAAGGCTTCTCTCCAGTTTGTATCTAAGGATATTTAATTTTTCACCATAGGACTCAATGTCCTCAGAATATCCCATGGCAGATTCTACAAAAATAATGTTAGCAAAACTCCTCAATGTAACGAAAAGTGAATCTCTGTTAGATGAATACACTCATCCCAAAGCAGTTTCTCATAAAGCTTTTTCTGGTTTTTACTGAGGATATTTCCTTTGTTACCATAGGCTTCAAAGTATCCAAACTCTCCCTTCTCAGATTGAACAAATACAGTTCTAGCAAACTGCTCCTTGAAAGAATAGTGTAACTCTAGGTGATGAATTCACAGACGACAAAGCCATTTCTCAGAAAGCTTCTTGCTTCTTTTTATCTGAGGATATTTCCTTCTTAAACATGAACCTCAATGCACTCCCGTATATCTCATTGCAGATTCCGTGAAAATAGCGTCAGGAAACTTATAAGAAAAAGAGTGGCGTAACTCTGTGAAGTGAATTCACACATCACAAGGCAGTTTCTCAGATGGTTTCTTTCCAGTTTTAATCTAAGGATATTTAATTTTTCACCATAGGACTCAAAGCCCTCGTAATATCCCATGGCAGATTCCATGAAAACAGTGTTAGCAAAACTGCTTAATGTAATGAAAAGTGTATCTCTATGAGATGAATACCCTCATCATAAATCAGTTTCTCATAAAGATTTTTCTAGTTTTAACTGAGGATATTTCCTTTGCTAGCATAGGCTTCAAAGACATCCAAAATATTACCTCTCAGAATCCCAAAATACATCGGTAGTAAACTGTTCCATGAAAGAATAATGAAACTCTGTGTGATGAATTCTCAAATCACAAAACAGTTTCTCAGAAAGCTTCTTTCTTCTTTTTGCCCGAAGATATTTATTTTTAAACATGGGCCTCAATGTGCTCCATATATATCTCATTGTAGATTGTGCAAAAACAGTGTTAGCAAACTTCTCAATGAAAGAAATGGTGGAACTCTGTGAGATGAATTCACAGATCACAAGGCAGTCTAAGAGAATGCTTCTGTCCAGTTTTTATCTCAGGATATTTCATTTCTCACCATAGGATTCCATGCTATTCAAAATATCTCCTTTGTGCTTCCACAAAAACAGTACTATCAAATTCCTTCATGAAAGAGAGGTGTAACTGTGAGACAAATTCACACATCACAAAGCATTTTCTTAGAAAGCTTCTTTCTGGATTTTATCTGAGGATATTTCCTTTTTCACCACAGTCTTCAGAGTGATCCAGAATATCACTTCTGAGATTCCACAAAGCAGTGCTAGCAACCATCTCCATGAAAGCGTAGTGTAACTCTGTGAGATGAATTCACACGTCCCAAAACAGTTTCTCAGAAAGCTTCTTTCTGCTTTTTTTTCCTGAGGATATTTCCTTTGTCACCATAGGCTTCAAACCGATCAAAAATATAACTTCTAAAGTTCCAAAAAAACAGCACTGACCAACGGCTCCACGAAATTGTGGTGTAATTCTCTGAGATGAATTCACAAATCATGAAGCCCTTTCTTGGAAAGTTTCTTTCTGGTTTTTATCTAAGTTTATTTCCTTTTTCACCATAGGCTTCAAAGCGATCCAAAATATCCCTTCCAGATTCCACAAAAACAGTGCTAACAAAGGACTCCATGAAAGAGTTGTGTAACAGTGTGAGATGAATTCACACATCACAAAACAGATTCTCAGAAAGATCTTTCTGGATTTTATCTGAGGATATTTCCCTTGTCACCATAGACATCAAAGCAATCAAAAATATCCCTTCTCAGATTCCACAAAAACAGTGCTAGCAAACAGATCCATGAAAGAGTAGTATAACCCCGTGAGATGAATTTACACATCACAAAGCAGTTTCTCAAAAAACTTCTTTCTTGTTTTTCTCTGAGGATATTTCAGACCTCCATGCGCTCCCGTGTATCTCATTACAGATTCCACAAAAATACTGATAGGAAACTTCTCAATAAAAAGTGTGATGTAGTTCTTTGAGATGAATTTACAAATAACAAAACAGTTTCTCAGAAGGCTTTTCTCCAGTTTGTATCTAAGAATACTAGTTTTTCACCATAGGACTCAATGCCCTCGGAATACCATATGGCAGATTCCAAAAAAGCAGTGTTAGTGAACTGCTCAATGTAACGAAAAGTATATCTCTGTGAGATGAATATACTCGTCACAAAGCAGTTTCTCATGAAGTTTTTTTAGGTTTTTTAGGTTTTACTGATATTTCCTTTGTTACCAGTTTTTATCTGAGGATATTTCCTTTTTCACCATAGACCTCAACGCACTAAAACATATCCCCTTGCAGATTCCACAAAAACAGTGTTAGCAAAAGGTTTCATGAAGTGAATGGTGTAACTCTGTGAGATAAATTCATACATCACAAAGAAGTTTCTCAGAAAGATTCTTTCCAATTATTATCTGAAGATATTTCCTTTGTCTCCATAAGCTTCACTGCACTAAGAAATATCCCATTGCAGATTCCAAGAAAACAGTGTTAGCAAATTGCTCAATCTAAAGGCCAGTGTACCTCTGTGAGATACATTCACCCATCACAATGCAGTTTCTCAGAAAACTTCTTTCTAGTTTTTATTAGAGGATATTTCCTTCTTCATCATAGGCCTCAATGTGCTCCAAAATATCACTTTGAAGATTCCATTAAAACAGTGTTAGCAAACTGCTTCATGAAGATAAAGGGGTAATACTGTGAGATGAATTCACACATCACAAAGAAGTTTCTCAGAAAGATTTTTCCAGGATTTATCAGTGTATATTCAGTTTTCACCATAGACTTCAATGCGATCCAAAATATCCCTTCTCAGATTCCCCAAAAACAGCGCTAACAAAGTGATCAGTGAAAAGAATCATGTAACTCTGTAAGATGAATTCACACATCACAAAGCAGTTTCTCAGAAAGATTCTTTCTAGTTGTTATTTGATGATATTTCCTGTGTCATCATAGACTTCAATGTGATCCAAAATATCCCTTCTCTGATTTTCCAAAAACAGTGGTAGCAATCTTCTCCATGAAAGGAATGTGTAACTTTGTGAGATGAATTCACACATCACAAAGAAGTTTCTCAGAAACCTTCTTTCTAGTTTGCCTCTGAGGATATCTTCTTTGTCACAATAAGCTTCAATGCACTCTTAAATATCCCTTTGGAGATTCCAAGAAAACAGTGTTAGCATAATTCTGACTAAAAATAAGAGTGCAACTCTGTGAGATGTATTCATATATCACAAAGCAGTTTCTCAGAAGGTTTCTTTTGGTTTTTTTCTAAGGATATTTCATTTCTCATCCTAGGCTTCAATGCGATCAAAATGATCCCTTTTCAGATTCCCCAAAAGCAGTGCTAGCGAAATGGTCCAAGAAATGAACAGTATAACTCTGTGAGATGAATTCACACGTCTAAAGCAGTTTCTCAGAAAGTGTCTTTTCGCTATTTATCTGAGTTTATTTCCTTTGTCACCATTAACTTCAATGCGCTCTGAAATATCCCTTTACAGATTACAAGAAAACAGTGTTAGCACACTCCTCAATGAAAAGAACACTGTAACTCTGTGAGATGTATTCACACATCAAAAAGCAGTTTCTCAGAAAGTTTCTTTCTAGTTTGTATCTGAGGATATTTCTGTTTTCACTATAAGCATCAAAGTGCTGCCAAATATCCCTTGACTGATTCCATGAAAACAGTGTTAGCAAACTGCTGCATGAAAAAAGGGGTATCTCTGTGAGATGAATTCACACATCACAAAGACCTTTCTCAGAAAGCTTCTTTCCAGTTTTTAATCTGAGGATATCCCCTTTGTCACCATAGGCTTCAACGTCAGCAAAAATATACCATCTCAGATTCCCTAAAATCAGTGCTAATAAAGTTATTCAGGAACACAATTGTGTTACTCTGTGGGATGAATTCACACATCCAAAGCAGTTTCTCAGAAAGTTTTCTTTCGGTTATTATCTGAGGATATTTCCTTTGTCACCATAGGCTTCAATGCACTCCCAAATATCATAATGCAGATTCCACAAAAACAGTGTTAGCAGACTGCTCAAAGAAAAGAATGGTGTAACTATGAGAGATGAATTAACCCATCGCAATGCAGTTTCTCAGAAAGCTTCTCTCTTGTTTTTATCTAAGGATATTTCCTTTTTCACCATAGGCCTCAATGCACTCCATATATCACTTTGCAGATTCCACAGAAACTGTGTTAGCAAACTGTTTCATGAATAGAAAGGTGTAACTCTGTGAAATGAATTCATACATCTGAAATAAGTTTCTCAGAAAACTTTTTTCTAGTTTTATTTGAGTATACTGCCTTTGTCAGTGTAGACTTCAATGGGATCCAATATATCCCATCTCAGTTTCCCCAAAAAGAGTGCTTACAAAGTGTTCCATGAAAAGAATCGTGTAACTCTCTGAGATGATTTCACATATCCAAAGCAGTTTCTCAGAAAATTTCTTTCTAGTTTTTATCTGAGGATATCTCTGTGCCACCATAGGCTTCAATGTGCTCCCAAATATCCTAAAGCTGATTCCAGGAAAACAGTTTTAGCAGACTGTTCAATGAAAAGAATGATGTAACTCTGTGAGATTAATTAACCCATCACAAAGAAGTTTCTCAGAAAGCTTCTTTCTAGTTTTTATATGAGGAGATTTCCTTTTTCACCATAAGCTTCATAGTGTTAAGAAATATCCCATTAGAGATTCCAAGAAAACATCATTAGCAAACTGCTCCATGAATAGAAAAGTGTAACTCTGTGAGATGCATTCACATATCACAATGCAGTTTCTCAGAAAGCTTCATTCGAGTTTTTATCTGAGGATATTTCCTTTTACACCATAGGCGTCAATGTGCTACAAAATATCACTTAGCAGATTCCAAGAAAACAGTGTTAACAAACCGCTTCCTGAATAGAAAGGTGTAACTCTGTGAGATGAATTCACACATCACAAAGAAGTTTCCCAGAAAGCTTCTTTCTAGTTGTTATTTGAGAATATTTCCTTTGTCAGCACAGGCTTCAATATGATCAAGTATATACCTTCTCAGATTCCCCCAAAACAGTGGCAACAGACAGCTCCATGAAGGAAATGTGTAATTCTGTGAGATTAATTCACACATCAGAAAGCATTTCTTCAGAAACATTCTTTCTAGTTTTTCTCTGGTGATATTTCCTTTGTCACCATAAGCTTCAATGTGCTGAGAAATATCCCTTTACGGATTCCAAGAAAACAGTATTAGCTGACTGCTCAATGGAAATAACATTGTAACTCTGTGAGATGTATTCACACTTCACAAAGCAGTTTCTCAGAAGGCTTCCTTTTGGTTGTTATCTGAGGATATTTCCTTTGTCCCCATAGGCCTCAAAGTGTTCCCAAATATCCCTTTGCAGATTCCACAAAAAGAGTGTTAGCAAACTACTTCATGAAAAGAATGGTATATCTCTGTGTGATGAATTCACACATCACAAAGCAGTTTCTCAGAACACTTCCTTCTAGTTTTAATCTGAGGATATTTCCTTGTTATCCTAGCTTCAATATGATCCAAAATATCCCTTCTCAGATTCCCCAAAAAGAGTGCTAACAAAGTGATCCATGAAAATAGCCGTGTATCTCTGTGAGATGAATTCACACATCCAAAGCAGTCTCTCAGAAAGCTTCTTTTTGGTTTTTATCTGAGGATATTTCCTTTGTCCCTGTAGGCTTCAATGCATTCCCAAATATCCTAATGCAGATTCCACAAAAACAGAGTTAGTAGACTGCTCAATGAAGAAAACAGTGTAACTCTGTGAGGTTAATTAACCCATCACAAAGTAGTTTCTCAGAATGTTTCATCCTGTTTTTACCTGAGAATATTTCCTTTGTGACTGTAAGCTTCATTGCGCTAAGAAATATCCCATTGCAGATTCCAAGAAAACAGTGTTAGCAATCTGCACAATGAAAAAAAAGTGTAACATTGTGAGATGTATTCACACAACACAATGCAGTTTCTCAGAAAACTCCTTTCTAGTTATTATCTGAGGATATTTCCTTTATCATCATAGGCCTCAATGCGCTCTGAAATATCACTTTGTAGATTCCACGAAAACAGTGTTAGCAAACTGCTTCATGAAGAGAAAGGTGTACCTCTGTGAAATGAATTCACACATATCAAAGAAGGTTCTCAGAAAACTTCTTTCTAGTTTTTAAGTGAGAATATTTCCATTGTCAGCATAGGCTTCTAAACGATCCAAAATATCTGTTCTCAGATTCCACAAAAAGAGTGTTTACAGAGTGCTCCAAGAAGCAAAAGTGTAAGTCTGTAAGATGAATTCACACATCAGAAAGCAGTTCCTCAGAAAGCTACTTTCTAGTTTTTATCTGAGGATATTTCCTTTTTCACCATAGGCCTCAATGCGCTGCCAAATATCACTTTGCAGATTCCACGAAAACACTGTTAGCGAACTGCTTCATGAAGAGAGACGTGTATCTCTGTGAGATAGATTCACACATCGAAAAGCAGTTTCACGGAAATCTTTCTAGTTTTTATTTGAAGATATTTCCTTTGTCAATATAGGCTTCAATGTGATTCAAAATATTCCTTCTCAGATTCCACAAAACCAGTGGTAACATACTGCTCCATGAAAGGAATGTGTAACTCCGTGTGATTAATTCACATATCAGAAATCAGTTTATCAGAACCTTTCTTTCTAGTTTTTCTCCAAGGATATTTACTTTGTCACCATAAGCTTCAATGCACTGTGAAATATCCCTTTACTCATTCCAGGAAAATAGTGCTAGCAAACTGCTCAGTGAAAATGACAGTGTAACTCTGTGAAATGTATACTCACATCACAAAACAGGTCTTCAGAACACTTCTTTTTGGTTTTTATCTGAGAATATTTCCTGTCGCCATAGGTTCCAAAGTGCTCCCAAACATCCTATTGCATTTTCCATGAAAACAGTGTAAGCAAGCTGCTGTATGAAAAGAATGGTGTAACTCTAGTGTGATGAATTCACACATCAAAAATCAGTTTCTTAGAAAATTTCTTTCTAGTGTTTATCTGAGGATATTTCCTTTTTCACTATGGGCCTCAAAGTGTTCCCAAATATTCCTTTATATATTCCATGAAAAGAGTGTTAGCAAACTGCTCCATGAAAAGAAAGGTGTAACTCTGTGAGATGAATTTACATATCACAAAGATCTTTCTCAGAAAGATTCTTTCCTGTTTTTATCTGACGATATTTGCCTGTCATTATAGGCTTCAATGTGATGGAAACTATCCGTTCTCAGATTCTCCAAAAAGAGTGCTAACAAAGTCATCCATGAAAAGAATTGTGTAACTCTTTGAGGTGAATTAACCCATCACAAAGCAGTTTCTCAGACAGCTTCTTTCTAGTTTTTATCTGAGGATACTTCCTTTGTCACCGTAAGCTTCATTACACTAAGAAAACCCATTGCAGATTCCAAGAAAACAGTGTTATCAATCTACTCCATGAAAAGAAATTGTCACTCTGTGAGATTAATTCACTCATCACAATGCAGTTTCTCAGAAAGCTTCTTTCTTGTTTTTTTCAGAGGATATTTCCTTTTTCGCCATAGGCCTCAATGTGCTCCGAAATATCACATTGCATAACCATGAAAACAGTGTTAGCAAAATGCTTCATGAATAGAAAGGCGTAACTGTGTGAAAAGAATTCACACATTTGAAAGGAGTTTCTCAGAAAGCTTCTTTCTAGTTTTTATTTGATGATATTTCCTTTGTCAACGTAGGCTTCAATGTGATCCAAGATATTCCTTTTCAGATTCACCAAAAACAGTGGTAACATACTACTCCAAGAAACGAAAGTGTAACTCTGTGAGATGAATTCAAACATCAGAAAGCAGTTTTTCAGAAGGTTTCTTTCCAGTTTTTGTCTGAGAATATTTCCTTTTTCACCATATGTCTCATTGCACTCCCAAATATCACTTTGCAGATTCCACAAAAACAGTGTTAACAATCTGCTTCATGAAGATATAGGTATAATTCTGTGAGATGAATTAACACATCACAAAGAAGCTTCTCAGAAAGCATCTTTCTAGTTTTCATTTGATGATATTTCCTTTGTCAGCATAGGCCTCAATGCAATCAAAAATATCCCTTTTCAGATTCCCCAAAAACAGTGATAAGAGATTGATCCATAAAAGAAAAGTGTAACTCTGTGAGATTAATTCACACGTCAGAAAGCAGTTTCTCAGAAGCCTTCTTTCTAGTTTTTCTCTGAGGATATTTCCTTTGTCACCATAAACTTCAATGCACTGCAAAATATCCCTTTATGGATTCGAAGAAAACACTCTTAGAAGACAGCTCAATGAAAACAACATTGAAACTCTGTGAGATGTATTGACCTATCACAAAGCAGATTCTCAGAAGGGTTCCTTCCAGTTTTTATCTGAAGATATTTCCTTGTCACCATAGCCTTCAATGTGATTCAAAATATCCCTTTTCAAATTCCACAAAAAGAGTGCTAACAAAGTGATCCATGAAAACAGTCATGTATCTCTGTGAGATGAATTCACACATCCAAAGCAGTCTCTCAGGAAGCTTCTTTTTGGTTTTTATTTGAGGATATTTCCTTTGTCCCCATAGGCTTCAATGCACTCTGAAATATCCTAATGCATTTTCCACGAAAACAGCGTTAGCAAACTGCTGTATGAAAAGAACGGTGTAACACTGTGTGATGAATTCACACAACACAAAGCAGTTTCTCAGCAAGCTTCTTTCCAGGTTTTATCTGAGGATATTTCCTTGTCACCATAGGCTTCAATGGATTCCCAAGTATCCTAATGCTGATTCCAGGAAAACAGTGTTAGCAGACTGTTCAATGAAAAGAACAGTGTAACTCTGTGAGATGAATTAACCCATCATGAAGCAGTTCCTCAGAAAGCTTCTTTCTAGTTTTTATCTGAGGATATTTCCTTTGTCACCATAAGCTTCATTGCACTAAGAAATATCCCATTGCAGATTCCAAGAAAACAGTGTTAGCAATGGACTCAATGAAAAGAAAAGTGTAAGTCTGAGATAGATATTCACACATTACAATGCAGTTTCCCAGAAAGATTCTTTCTAGTTGTTATCTGTGTTTTTTTCCTTTTTCACCTTAGGCCTCAAAGCACTTCGAAATATGACTTTGCAGATACTACAAAAACGTTGTCAGCAAACTGCTTCATGAAGAGAAAGGTGTAACTTTGTGAGATGAAATTACACATCATAAAAAAGTTTCTTAGCAAGCTTCTTTCTAGTTTTTATTTGAGAATATGTCCTTTGTCAGAGTAGGCTTCAATGTGATCCAAAATATCCCTTCTCAGATTCTCCCAAAACAGTGGTAACAGATTGCTCCAAGACACGATAGTGTAACTCTGTGAAAAGAATTCACACATTAAAAGCAGTTTCTGAGAAAGCTTCCTTCTAGTTTTTATCTGAGGATATTTCCTTTTTCACCGCAGGATTCAATGTGCTCCCAAATATCACTTTGCAGATTCCATGAAAACAGTGTTAGTAAACTGCTAAAAGAAGAGAAAAGTGTAACTCTGAGATGAATTCACACATCACAAAGAAGTTTTCCAGAAAGCTTCTTTCTAGTTGGTATTTGAGGATATTTCCTTTGTCAGCATAGGCTTCAATACGATTCAAAATACCCCTTCTCACATTCCACAAAACCAGTGATAACAGACTGCTCCATGAAAGGAATGTGTAACTCTGTGAAGTGAATTCACACATCAGAAAGCAGTTTCTCAGAAATCTTCCTTCTAGTTTTCCTGTGAGAATAGTTCCTTCGACACCATAGCCATCGTCGTCATAATACACTGGGAAATATCCTTTACGGATTCCAAGAAAACAGTGTTAGCTGACTGCTCAATGAAAATTACATTATAACTCTGTGAGATGAATTAACCCATCACAAAGCAGCTTCTCAGAATGCTTCTTTCTAGTTTTAATCTGAGGATATTTCCTTTATCACCATAAGCTTCATTGTGCTAAGAAATATTCCATTGCACATTCCAAGAAAACAGTGATAGTAATCCACTCAATGAAAAGAAAAGTGAAACTCTGAGAGA
>NW_012116799.1:254521-256638 GCF_000951035.1 Colobus angolensis palliatus | reverse complement strand
TGTGAGATGAAATTACACATCATAAAAAAGTTTCTTAGCAAGCTTCTTTCTAGTTTTTATTTGAGAATATGTCCTTTGTCAGAGTAGGCTTCAATGTGATCCAAAATATCCCTTCTCAGATTCTCCCAAAACAGTGGTAACAGATTTCTCCAAGACACGATAGTGTAACTCTGTGAAAAGAATTCACACATTAAAAGCAGTTTCTGAGAAAGCTTCCTTCTAGTTTTTATCTGAGGATATTTCCTTTTTCACCGCAGGATTCAATGTGCTCCCAAATATCACTTTGCAGATTCCATGAAAACAGTGTTAGTAAACTGCTAAAAGAAGAGAAAAGTGTAACTCTGAGATGAATTCACACATCACAAAGAAGTTTTCCAGAAAGCTTCTTTCTAGTTGGTATTTGAGGATATTTCCTTTGTCAGCATAGGCTTCAATACGATTCAAAATACCCCTTCTCACATTCCACAAAACCAGTGATAACAGACTGCTCCATGAAAGGAATGTGTAACTCTGTGAAGTGAATTCACACATCAGAAAGCAGTTTCTCAGAAATCTTCCTTCTAGTTTTCCTGTGAGAATAGTTCCTTCGACACCATAGCCATCGTCGTCATAATACACTGGGAAATATCCTTTACGGATTCCAAGAAAACAGTGTTAGCTGACTGCTCAATGAAAATTACATTATAACTCTGTGAGATGAATTAACCCATCACAAAGCAGCTTCTCAGAATGCTTCTTTCTAGTTTTAATCTGAGGATATTTCCTTTATCACCATAAGCTTCATTGTGCTAAGAAATATTCCATTGCACATTCCAAGAAAACAGTGATAGTAATCCACTCAATGAAAAGAAAAGTGAAACTCTGAGAGAGATAATCACGCATCACAATACAGTTTCTCAGAAAGACCCTTTCTGGTTTTTGTCTGATGATATTTCCTTTGTCACCATAGGCTTCAATGCAATCCAAAATATCCCTTCTCAGATTCCCCAAAAATTGTGCTACCAAACTATGCCATGAAAATAAAGGTGTAACTTTGTGAGGTGAATTCACACACCTCTAAGCAGTTTCACAGAAAGCTTCTTTTTTTTTTTTTTGGCTGATGCTATTTCTTTTGTCACCAAAGGCTTCAGTGCACTCTGAAATATCCTATTGCAGATTCCACAAAAACAGTGTTAACAAACTACTCCATGAAAAGAGTGGTGTAACTCTGTGAGATGAATTGACACATCACAAAGAAGTTTCTCAAAAAGTTTCCCTCTAGCATTTATCTGAGGATATTTCCTTTTTCACCATAGGTCTCAACTCGCTCCCAAATATCATTTCTAGATTCCAAAAAAACAGTGTTAGTAAACAACTCCTTGAAAATAATTATGTCACTTTATGAGATGAATACACACATCACAAAGAAGTTTCTCAGAAAGTTTCTTGCTAGTTTTTATCTGATTATATTTCCATGGTCACCCTAGGCTTCAATACAATCCAAAATATCCCTTCTCAGATTCCTTAAAAACAGTGCTACCAAACTGTTCCATGAGAAGAATGGTGTAACTCTGTGAAATGAATTCACACATCACAAAACTGTTTCTCAGAAAGATTCCTTCTAGATTTTAACTGCACATATTTCTGTTCTCTCCATATTCCTCAGTGCTCTGCATAATATTCCATTGCAGATTCCACGAAAAAATTGTTAACAACCTTCTCAGTGAAATTAACTTTGTAATTCTGTGAGATGAATTCATGCATCACAAAGCAGTTTCACAGGAATATTGTTTTTGTTTTTTATCTGAGGGTATTTCCTCTTTCACCATAGGTCTCAAAGTGCTTCCCAATAACCCTTTTTAGGTTCCACAAAAACAATTTGAGCAAACAGCTCCACTAAAAGAAAGGTGTAACTCTGTGAAATGAATTCACACATCATAAAGAACTTTCTCAGCAATCTTCTTTCTAGTTTTTATCTGAGGATATTTCCTTTGTAACCACAGGCTTCTATGTGATTCAAAATATTCTTTCTCAGATTCCCCCAAAACAGTGCTACCAAACTACTCGATGAAAAGAGTGGTGTAACTCTGTGAGATGAATTCACACAACACAAAGCAGTTTCTCAGAAAGCTTATTTC
>NW_012116799.1:250608-253606 GCF_000951035.1 Colobus angolensis palliatus | reverse complement strand
TTTTCCATTGGTTTCCATGCACTCCCAAATATCCCTTCTCAGACACCACAAAAACCATGATGCCAAACTGCTCTCTCAATAGAAAACATTACATATATTAGGTGAATACACACATCACAAAGGAGTTATAAGAATCTTTCTCTCCAGTTTTTACCTGAAGATAATTCCTTCTTCAACATTCACCTCTCACCACTCCCGAATATTCCTTTGCATATTCCACAAAAAGAGTGTTACCAAACTGCTCAATGAAACGGATGATTTATCTCTGTGAGATGAATAGTAACATCAGGGAGCAGTTTCTCAGAAAGTTTCTTCCAAGTTTTTATGTAAGGATATTTCCTTTCCACCATAGGCCTCAAGGTGCTCCCTAATACCCCTTTGCAGATTCTACAAAAACAGTGTTAGCAAACTGCTCCATGAAAATAAAGGTGTAACTCTGTGAGATGAATTCACAGATCCCAAAGAACTTTTTCAGAAAGGTTCTTTCAAGTTTTTTTCTGAGGATCTTTCCTTTGTCAACCTAGTCTTCAATGGGATCCAAAATATCCCTTCTCAGATACCAAAAAAAAACAGTGCTACCAAACATCTCCATGAAAAGAATGGTGTAACACTGCAAGATGAATTTACACATCCCAAAGCTGTTTCTCAGAAAGCTTCTTTCTAGTTTTCAAATGAGGATATTTCCATTTTCACCATATTCCTCAATGCACTCCTCAATATTCAAGATTAAAAGAAAAAAGTATTAGCAAATTTCTCAATGAAAAGAACTTTGTAACTCTGTGAGATTATTTCACACTTCAAAAGGCAGGTTCATAGTAAGTTTCTTTCTGTTTACTACCTGAGGATATCTCCTTTGTCAACAGAGACTTCAATGTGCTCCCAAATATCCTATTGCAGATTCCACAAAAAGAGTGTTAGCAAACTGCTGAATGAAAAGAACAATGTAACTCTGTTAGATGAATTCAGACATTACAAAGCAGTTTCTCAGAAAGCTTCTTTCTGGTTTTTATCTGATGATATTTCCTTATTCACTATGAACTTCAATGTGCTCCCAAATATTCCTTTGCAGGTTCCATGAAAAGAGTGTTAGCAAAATGCTTCATGAAAAGTAAGGTATAACTCTCTGAGATGAATTCACACATCATGAAGAGGCTTCTCATAAAGTTTCTTTCTGGTTTTTAATTGAGGATATTTCTTTTGTTACCAGAAGCTTCAATGCAATCCAAGTATCCCTTTTTAGATTCACCAAAAACAGTGCTACCAAACTGCTACATGAAAATATAGGTGTAACTCTGTGACATCAATTCACAGATCACAAAGGAGTTTCTCAGAAATCTTCTTTATATCTTTTATTTGAAGATATTTCCTTTATCACTATTGCCTTCAATGTGATCCAAAAATCCCTTCTCAGATTCCCCAAAAACACTGCTACCAAACTGCTCCATGAAAAGAATTTTATAACTCTATGAGATGAATACACAAAACACAAAGTAGTTTCTCAGAAAGCTTCTTTTTAGTTTTTGTCTGAGGCTCTTTCCTTTATCACCAGAGGCCTCAATGCAATCCTGAATATCCATTTGCACATTCCATGAAAACAGTGTTAGCAAACTGCTCCATGAAAACAATGGTGTAAATCTATGAGATGAATTAACACATCACAAAGCAGTTTCTCAGAAATTTGGTTTTTGGTTTTTGTCTGAGGATATTTCTTTTCTCACCATAGTCTTCAATGCATTCCCAAATATCCTATTTTAAATTGCATGAAAACTGTGTTAGCAAACTGTTCCAACAAAACAGTAGTGTAACTCTGTGAGATGAATTCATACATCACAAAGAAGTTTCTCAGAAAGCTTCTTTGTAATTTTTATCTGAAGTTATTGACTTTGTCCCCAAAGTCTTTGCAACCCAAAATATCCCTTCTCAGACTCCCCAAAAACAGTGATACCAAACTGTTACATGAAAAGAATGGTATAACTCTGTGAGATGAATTCACATATCACCAAGATGTCTCTCAGAAAACTTCTAATTTTTATCTGAGGATATTTTCTTTTTCACAATAGGCTTAAATGCACTCCAAAATATCCTTTTGCAATTACATGAAAACGGTGTTAGCAAACTCTTCCATGAAAAAAATCATGTAACTTTGTGAAATAAATTCATGCATCACAAGGAAGTTTCTCAGAAAGCTTCTTTCTAGTTTTTATATGAGGATAATAACTTTGTCACCCTAAGCTTCAATGTGATTCAAAATATCCCTTCTGACATCATCCGAAAACAGTGCTACCAATCTGGTCCATGAAAAGAAAGACGTAAATCTGTTGGATGAATTCACGCATCACAAAGTAGTTTCTCAGAAAGATTCTTTTTGGTTTTTGTCTGAGCATATTTCCTTTGTTACCATAAGCTTCAGTGTGTTTCAAAATATCCCATTGCAGATTCCAAGAAAACAGTGTTAACAAACTGGTCAATCAAAAGAACAGTGTAACTCTGTGAGTTGAATGCTCACATCACAAAGGAATTTCTCAGAAAGCTTATTTCTAGTTTTTACCTGAAGATATTACCTTTGTTGCCATTGGACTCTATGGGCTCCCGAATATACCTTTGCAGATTCCACAAAAACAGTGTTAACAAACTGCTCAATAAACAGAAAGGTGTAACTCTGTGAGTTGAATTCATCCATCACAAAGCAGTTTCTCCGAAAGCCTCTTTGTAGTTTAAATCTGAGGATATTTCCTTTTTCACCATAGGATTCAAAGTGCTCCCAAATATCTCCTCTCAGATAACACAAAAACAGTGGTGGCAAACTGCTAAATCACTAGTAGTTCAAACTCTATGAGATGAATACATACATCACAAAACCGTTTCACTAAACGCATCTCTTCAGTTTCTGTCTGAAGTATTTCCATTTTCACCATAGGCCTCTAGGAGCTCCCGAGTATCTCTTTGCAGATTCCACGAAAACAGTGTTATCTAACAGCTCAGTGAAAAGAATAGTATA
>NW_012116799.1:243018-244532 GCF_000951035.1 Colobus angolensis palliatus | reverse complement strand
AAATGTATCATTAAGGTCAAGGTAGCAAAAAATAAAAATTTCAGTAAATGTTAAAAATCAAAATGATGTTTTGTTAATCATCATAGTCCATACGTTCCAATTAATTAAAACTTCACTGTAAAAAAAAAAAAGAAAAAGAAAAAGAAAAAAGTAGTGTAACTGTGTGAGATGGATTCATACATCACAAAGCAGTTTCTCAGAAGTTCTTTATGGTTTTTATTTGAGGATACATCTTTTGTCACCATAGGCTTCAATGTGATCCAAAATTTCCCTTCTCAGATTGTCCAAAAACAGTGCCACAAATCTGATCCATGAAAAGATTCGTGTGACTATGTGAGATTAGTTAACACATCACAAAATGATTTATCAGAAAGATTCTTTCTAGTTTTTATATGAGGGTATTTCCTTTGTCACCATAAGCTTAAAATGTGCTCTGAAATATCCTATTGTTGATTCCAAGAAAACAATATTAGCAAGTTGTTCAATGAAAAGAACAGTATAACTCTGTGAGATGAATTCACACATCACAAAACATTTTCTTAGAAAGCTTCCATCTATTTTTTATCTGAGGATATTTTCTTTGTCACCGTAGGCTGCAATGTGATTCTAAATATCCCTTCCAAGAATCCCCCAAAACAGTGCTAACAAACTGCTTCATGAAAAGAAAGGTGTAACTCTGTGAGATGAATACACAAATCAGAAAGCAGCTTCTCAGAAAGCTTCTTTATAGTTTTTGTCTGAGGATATTTTCTTTAACATTATAAGCTTCAATGAGCCCTGAAACATCTCATTGCAGATTCCAAGAACACAGTGTTAACAAACTGGACAATGAAAGGAAGAGTGTAACTCTGTGAGGTGAATTGATGCGTCAGAAAAAAGTTTCTCACAAGGCTTCTTTTTGGTGTTTATCTGAGGATATTTCCTTTGTCACCAACAGCTTCAATATGCTCCCAAATATCCTGTTGCAGATGCGATGAAAATAGTGTTATCAAACTGCTCAATGAAAACAATGGTATAACTCTGTGAGATGAATTTACACATCACAAAGCAGTTTCTCAGAAAGCTTCGTTCTAGTGTTTATCTTAGGATATTTCCTTTTTCACTGTAGAAATCAATGTGCTTCCAAATATCCCGTTGCAGATTCCACAAAAAGAGTGTTAGGAAACTGCTCCAAGAAAGAAAGGTGTAGTTCTGTGAGAACAATTGGCACAACACAAAGAACTTTCTCAGAAATCTTCTTTCTAATATTTATCTGAGGATATTTATTTTTTCGCTACAGGCCCGAAGGCACTCGCAAATATCGGTTTGCCGTTTGCACGAAAACAGTGTTAGCAAACTGCTCCATGAAATGAAAGGTGTAACACTGTGAGATAAATTCAGACATCACAAGGAACTTTCTCAGAAAGCTGCTTCAAAGTTTTAATCTGAGGATATATCCTTTGTCACCATAGGCCTCAATGGGATCAAAAATAAAAATTCTGAGATTCTCCAAAAACAGTGCTACTAAACTGCTC
>NW_012116799.1:240741-242898 GCF_000951035.1 Colobus angolensis palliatus | reverse complement strand
CTGAGGATATTTCCTTTGTCACCAACAGCTTCAATATGCTCCCAAATATCCTGTTGCAGATGCGATGAAAATAGTGTTATCAAACTGCTCAATGAAAACAATGGTATAACTCTGTGAGATGAATTTACACATCACAAAGCAGTTTCTCAGAAAGCTTCGTTCTAGTTTTTATCTTAGGATATTTCCTTTTTCACTGTAGAAATCAATGTGCTTCCAAATATCTCGTTGCAGATTCCACAAAAAGAGTGTTAGGAAACTGCTCCAAGAAAGAAAGGTGTATTTTCGTGAGAACAATTGGCACAACACAAAGAACTTTCTCAGAAATCTTCTTTCTAATATTTATCTGAGGATATTTATTTTTTCGCTACAGGCCCGAAGGCACTCGCAAATATCGGTTTGCCGTTTGCACGAAAACAGTGTTAGCAAACTGCTCCATGAAATGAAAGGTGTAACACTGTGAGATAAATTCAGACATCACAAAGAACTTTCTCAGAAAGCTGCTTCAAAGTTTTAATCTGAGGATATATCCTTTGTCACCATAGGCCTCAATGGGATCAAAAATAAAAATTCTGAGATTCTCCAAAAACAGTGCTACTAAACTGCTCTATGAGAAGTGTCATGTAACTCTGTGAGATGAATTATCACATCACAAAGCAGTTTCTCAGAAAGCTTCTTTCTAGTTTTTATATGAGGGCATTTCCTTTGTCTTCATAAGCTTCAATGCACTCCGAAATATCCCATTGCAGATTCCTAGAAAAAAGTGTTAGCAAACTGTTTACCGAAAAGTAGAATATAATTCTATGATATGAATTCACACATAACAAAGCAGTTTCTCTGAAAGTTTTTTTTGGTTTTTATTTGAGGATATTTCGTTTGTGACCGTAGGTTTCAATGCAATCCAAAATATCCCTTCTCAGGTTCCCCAAAACAGTGCTACAAAACTGATCCATGAAAAGAATAGTGTAACACTGTGAGATTAATTAACTCGTCATAAAATGGTTTCTCAGAAAGCTTCTTTCTAGTTTTTATATGAGGATTATTCCTTTGTCACTGTAAGCTAAAATTGCGCTCTGAAATATCACATTGCGGATTCCAAGGAAACAATGTTAGCAAACTGCTCAATGAAAAGAACAGTGTAACTCTGTGAGATAAATTCACACATCACAAAAGAGTTTCTCAGAAGATATCTTTTTGGGTTTAATCTGAGGATATATCCTTTGTCACCATAAGCTTCAATACTCTTTCAAATACCCTATTGCAGATTCCAGGAAAACAGTGTTATCAAACTGCTCAATGAAATTAATGGTGTAACTCTGTGAGATGAATTGACACATCACAAAACAGACTCAGAAATATTCTTTCTACTTTTTATCTGGGGATATTTCCTCTTTCACTGTAGGTCTTAATGTACTTCCAAATATCCCTTTGCAGATTTCACTAGCACAGTGTTAGCAAAATGCTCCATTTAAGAAAGGTGTAGTTGTCTGAGATGAATTCACACAAAGTGAAGAAATTTCTGAGAAAGTTTCTTTCTGGTTTTTATCTGAGCATATTTTATTTTTCTCTATAGACCTCAATGTGCTCCCAAATATCCTTTTGCAGTTTCCACAAAAACAGTGTTACCAAGCTGCTCCATGAAAGGAAAGGTGTAATGCTATGTGAGATTAATTCACACATCACAGAAAACTTTCTCAGAAATCTGCTTTCTAGTTTTCATCTGAGGATATCTCCTTTGTCACCTTACACATCAATGTGATCCAAAATATACCTTCTGAGATACCCCAAAAACAGTGCTACTAAACTGCTCAATGAAAAGTACCATGTAACTCTTTGAGATGAATTACCATATCACAAAATGGTTTCTCTGAAAGCTTCTTTATGGTTGTTATATGAGGATATTTCCTTTCTCACCATAAGCTTCAAAGCACTCTGAATTATCCCATTGCAGATTCCAAGAAGACAGTGTTAGCAAACTTGTCAATGGAAAGAACAGTGTAACTCTGTGAGACGAATTCACACATCACAAAGCAGTTTCCTAGAAAAATATTTTTAGTTTTTCTCTGTTTAGCAAAACTAAATATTTTTAGTTTTGCTCCCAAATGTCCCTTTTCAGATTCCATGAAAAGAGTGTGAGTAATCCTCTCCATGAAAAGAAAG
>NW_012116799.1:234778-240691 GCF_000951035.1 Colobus angolensis palliatus | reverse complement strand
GCGCTCTGAAATATCACATTGCGGATTCCAAGGAAACAATGTTAGCAAACTGCTCAATGAAAAGAACAGTGTAACTCTGTGAGATAAATTCACACATCACAAAAGAGTTTCTCAGAAGATATCTTTTTGGGTTTAATCTGAGGATATATCCTTTGTCACCATAAGCTTCAATACTCTTTCAAATACCCTATTGCAGATTCCAGGAAAACAGTGTTATCAAACTGCTCAATGAAATTAATGGTGTAACTCTGTGAGATGAATTGACACATCACAAAACAGACTCAGAAATATTCTTTCTACTTTTTATCTGGGGATATTTCCTCTTTCACTGTAGGTCTTAATGTACTTCCAAATATCCCTTTGCAGATTTCACTAGCACAGTGTTAGCAAAATGCTCCATTTAAGAAAGGTGTAGTTGTCTGAGATGAATTCACACAAAGTGAAGAAATTTCTGAGAAAGTTTCTTTCTGGTTTTTATCTGAGCATATTTTATTTTTCTCTATAGACCTCAATGTGCTCCCAAATATCCTTTTGCAGTTTCCACAAAAACAGTGTTACCAAGCTGCTCCATGAAAGGAAAGGTGTAATGCTATGTGAGATTAATTCACACATCACAGAAAACTTTCTCAGAAATCTGCTTTCTAGTTTTCATCTGAGGATATCTCCTTTGTCACCTTACACATCAATGTGATCCAAAATATACCTTCTGAGATACCCCAAAAACAGTGCTACTAAACTGCTCAATGAAAAGTACCATGTAACTCTTTGAGATGAATTACCATATCACAAAATGGTTTCTCTGAAAGCTTCTTTATGGTTGTTATATGAGGATATTTCCTTTCTCACCATAAGCTTCAAAGCACTCTGAATTATCCCATTGCAGATTCCAAGAAGACAGTGTTAGCAAACTTGTCAATGGAAAGAACAGTGTAACTCTGTGAGACGAATTCACACATCACAAAGCAGTTTCCTAGAAAAATATTTTTAGTTTTTCTCTGTTTAGCAAAACTAAATATTTTTAGTTTTGCTCCCAAATGTCCCTTTTCAGATTCCATGAAAAGAGTGTGAGTAATCCTCTCCATGAAAAGAAAGGTTTAGCTATGTAAGACAAATTCACACATCACAAGAAATTCTTCAGAACCTTCTTTCTAGTTTTTATCTGTGGATATTCATTTTGTCACCATAGACTTCAATGCGATCCAAAATATCCCTTCTCAGATTCCCCAAAAACAGGGCTACCAAACTATTCCATGAAAACAATCCTGAAACTCTGTGAGAAGAATTCACAAATTACACGGCAGTTTCTCAGAAAGTTTCTCGTTACCATCTGTGGATATTTCCTTTGTCACCATAATCTACAATGTGCTCCCAAATACCCAGTGCAGATTCCAAGAAAACAGTGTTAGCAAACTACTCAATGAAAGGTACAGTGTAACTCTGGGAGATGAATTCACACATCACAAGTCTGTTTCCCAGAAACCTTCTTTCTGGTTTATATCTGATGATATTTCCTATTCCAACATAGGCCTCAATGTATGCCCAAATATCCCTTTGCAGCATCCACATAAACAGTATTACCAAACCACTCCATGAAAAAAAAGGTGTAACTCTGTGACGTGAATTGACAGATCACAAAGGAGTTTCTCAGAAAGCTTCTTTCTAGTTTTCATCTCAGGATATTTCTTATGTCACCACAGGCTTCAATGCAATTCAAGATATCCCTTCTGAGATTCACCAAAAACAGTCTTATGAAACTACTGTTTGAAAGTTAAGGTGTAACTCTGTGAGATGAACTCACAAATCAAAAAGCAATTTCTCAGAAAACTTGGTTTTAGGTTTTATCTGAGGATATGTCCTTTGTAGCCATATGATTCAATGCGCTCCCAAACATCCTATCGTATATTCCATGAAAACAGTGTTATCAAACAGATCAATGAAAAGAATGGTGTAACACTGTGAGGTGAATTCCCACATCACAAAGTAGTTTCTCATAAAGCTTATTTCTAGTTTTTATCTGAGGATAATTAATTTTTCATCATAGGCCTCAATTTGCTCCCAAATATCCCTTTGCAGATTCCACAGATACAGTGTTAGCAAATGGCTCCATGAAAAGAAAGGTGTAACTCTGTGAGATGAATTCACAGAGCACAAAGAACTTTCTCAGAAAGCTTCCTTCTAGTTTTAATCTGAGGATATTTACTTTGTCACCGTAGGCTTCAATTCAATCCAAAATATCCCTTCTCAGATTCCTCAAAAATAGTGCTACCAAACTGTTCCAAGAAAGGAATAGTGTAACACTGTGAGATGAGTTAACACATCAGAGAACATTTCCTCAGAAAGCTTCTTCTAGTTTTTCTTTTTTTTTTGAGACAGAGTCTCGCTCTGTTACTCAGCCTGGAGTGCAGTGGCTGGATCTCAGCTCACTGCAAGCTTCACCTCCCAGGTTCACACCATTCTCCTGTCTAAGCTTCCCAAGTAGCTGGGACTACAGGCACCTGCCACCTCACCTGGCTATTTTTTTTTTGTATTTTTTAGTAGAGATGGGTTTTCAACGTGTTGGCCAGGATGGTCTTGATCTTGTGACCTCGTGATCCACCTGTCTTGGCCTCCCAAAGTGCTGGGATTACAGGCTTGAGCCCGCACACCTGGCCTCTAGTTTTTATATGAGGATATTTCCTTTGTCACCAAAAGCTTCAATGTGCTCCAAAATATCCCTGTGCAGATTCTATGAAAACTGTTTCCTCAAACTGCTCAATCAGAAGTAAAATTTAACTCATTGAGATGAATTAACATACAAGAAAACCGTTTCTCAGAAAGCTTCTTTCTAGTTTTTATCTGAGGATATTTCCCTTTCAACAATGGGTCTCAATGCATTCTCAAATATCCCTTTTCAGATTCCACGAAAACAGTGTTAGCAAACTGCAACATAGAAGGAAAGGTGTAACTTTGTGAAGTGAATTCACATATCACAAGGAAGTTTGTCAGAGAACTTCTCTCTAGTTTTTATCTGAGGAAATATCCTTTGTCACCGTATGCTACAAAGTCATTAAAAGTATCCCTTCTCAGATTTCCCCAAACAGTGCTACCAAACGGCTCCATGAAAAGAAAGGTGTAACTCTGTGAGATGAATTCAAAAATCACATAGCAGATTCTCAGGAAGTTTCTTTCTACTTTTTGTCTGAGGATACTTCCTTTGTCACCATAAGCTTCAATGCGCTCCGGAACACCCCATTGCAGATACCAAGAAAGTAGTATTAGCAAACTGGTCTATGAAAAGAACAGTGTAACTCTGTGAGATCAATTCACACATCACAAAGCAGTCTGTCACAAATCTTCCTTTTGGTATTTGTCTGAGGATATTTGCTTTGTCATCATAGGCTTCAATGAGCTCCCAAATATTATGCTACAGTTTCCAGGAAGACAGTGTTATCAAACTGCTCAATGAAAGAACCACGTACATCTGTGATATGAATTCACACATCACAAAGAAGTTTCTCAGAAAGCTTCTTTATAGTTTTTATCTGAGGATATTTTCTTTGTAACCATTGGCTTCCATGTCATCCCAAATATCCATTCTCAGATTTCCCAAAAACAGGGCTACCTAACAGATCCATGAAAACAATAGTGTAACTCTACGAGATGAATTCAAAAATCACAAAGTAGTTTCTAAAAAAGGTTCTTTCCAGCTTATATGTGAGGATACTTCCTTTGTCATCATAGGCTTCAATGAGTTCCCATATATCCTTTTGCAGATTCCACTACAACAGTATTATCAAACCGTTCAAAGAAAGGTATAGTGGAACACTGAGACATGAATTCACACATCATGAAGGACTTTCTCAGAAAACTTCTTTCTCGTTTTTATCTGAGGATATTCCCTTAGTCACCATAAGATTCAATGCACTCTGAAATACCCCAATGCAGATTCCGAGAAAACAGTGTTTGCAAACTGCTGAATAAAAACAACATTGTAAATCTCTGAGATGAATTCACACATCACAAATAAGTTTCTAAGAAAGCTTCTTTCTAGGTTTTATCTGAGGATATTTCCTCTTCCACCACAGGATTCAATGCGTTCCCAAATATCCCTTTAGACATTTCACGAAAGCAGTGTTAGCAAATTGCTAAAAGGGAATCCCTTTTCCTAGCCAAGTGAACAGAGACACACAACACCTGGATAATTAGGTAACTCCCACCCCAATATTGCACTTTACCAAGGGTCTTAGCAAATGGCACACCAGGAGATTATATCCCACACATGGCTGGGAGGGTCTCATGCCCGTGAAGCCTCCCTCCTTGCTAGCACAGCAGTCTGCTATCTAACGGCAGGGCAGCAGCGAGGCTGGGGGAAGGGCATCCGCCATTGCTGAGGCTTAAGAAGGTAAACAAAGCCGCTGGGAAGCTGGAACTGGTTGGAGCCCACAGCAGCTCAAGCAGGTCTGCCTGTCCCTTAGACTCCACCTCTGGGGACACAGCACAGCTAAACAAACAAACAAACAAAAGGCAGCAGAAACCTCGGCAGGCACAAACAACCCTGTCTGACAGGTATGAAGACAGCAGTGGGTCTCCCAACACGGAGGTTGAGATCTGAGAATGGACAGACTGCCTGATCAAGTGAATCCCTGACCCCTGAGTAGTCTATTTGCGAGACATCTCCCACTAGGGGCAGATCGACATCCCACACCTCACACAGTGGAGCACACTCCTGAGACGAAGTTCCCAAAGCAAGAATCAGACAGGTACACTTGCTGTTCAGCAACATTCTATCTTCTGCAGCCTCTGCTGCTGATACCCAGGCAAACAGGGTCTGGAGTGGACCTCAAACAATCTCCAACAGAACTACAGCTGAGGGTCCTGATTGTTAGAAGGAACACTAACAAACAGGAAGGACACCTACACCAAAACCCCAAAACTACGTCACCATCATCAAAGACCAAAGGCAGATAAAACCACAAAGATGGGGAAAAAGCAGGGTAGAAATGCTGGAAATTCAAAAAATGAGAGCGAATCTCCCCCTCCAAAGGAACACAGCTCATCGCCAAGAATGGATCAAAGCTGGACGGAGAATGACTTTGATGAGTTGAGAGAAAGTTTCAGTCCATCAAACTTTTCAGAGCTACAGGAGGAATTACATACCCAGTGAAAAGAAAATAGAAATCTTGAAAAAAGAATGGAAGAATGGATAGCTAGAATAACCAATGCAGAGAAGGCCATAAACGAACTGAATGAGATAAAAAACATGACACAAGAAATACGTGACAAATGCACAAGTTTCAGTAATCGACTCAATCAACTGAAAGAAAGAGTATCAGTGATTGAGGATCAAATGAATGAAATGAAGCAAGAAGAGAAGTCTAAAGAAAAAGGAGTAAAAAGAAATGAACAAAAAAGTATGGGATTATGTGAAAAGACCAAATCTATGTCTGATTGGGGTGCCTGAAAATGAGGGGGAAATTGGAACCAAGTTGGAAATCACTCTTCAGCATATCATCCAGGAGAACTTCCCTAACCTAGTAAGACAGGCCAACATTCAAATTCAGGAAATACAGTGAATGCCACAAAGATACTCCTCGAGAAGAGCAACTCCAAGACACATAATTGTCAGATTCACCAAGGTTGAAATGAAGGAAAAACCGCTAAGGCCAATCAGAAAGAAAGGTCAGGTTACACACAAAGGGAAGCCCATCAGACTAACAGCAGATCTCTCAGCAGAAACTCTCCAAGCTGAAAGAGAGTGGCGGCCAATATTCATCATCCTTAAAGAAAAGATTTTTCAACCCAGAATTTCATATCCAGCCAAACGAAGTTTCATAAATGAAGGAGAAATAAAATCCTTTGCAGATAGACATATATTTAGAGATTATGTCATCACCAGGCCTGCCTTACAAGAGATCCTGAAGGAAGCACTAAACA
>NW_012116799.1:229061-229641 GCF_000951035.1 Colobus angolensis palliatus | reverse complement strand
CGTAATCCAGCATATAAACAGAACCAAAGACAAAAACCATGGGATTATCTCAATAGATGCAGAAAAGGCCTTTAACAAAATTCAACAGCCCTTCATGCAAAAAACTCTCAATACATTCGGTATTGATGGACCATATCTCAAAATAATTAGAGCTATTTATGACAAACCCACAGCCAGCCAATATCATACTGACTGGTAAAAACTGGAAGCATTCCCTTTGAAAACTGGCACAAGAGAGGGATGTCCTCTCTCAGCACTCCTATTCAACATAGTGTTGGAAGTTCTGGCTATCAGGCAATCAGGTAAGAGAAAGAAATAAACGATATTCAGATAGGAATATAAGAAGTCAAATTGTCCCTGTTTGCAGATGACATGGTTGTATATTTAGAAAACCCCATCATCTCAGCCCAAAATCTTCTTAAGCTAATAAGCAACTTCAGCAAAGTCACAGGATACAAAATTAATGTGCAAAAATCACAAACATTCTATATACCAGTAAGAGACAAACAGAGAGCCAAATTATGAGTGAACTTCCATTCACAATTGCTTCAAAGAGGATAAAATACCTAGGAATCCAACT
>NW_012116799.1:222253-227486 GCF_000951035.1 Colobus angolensis palliatus | reverse complement strand
GATGAGTTTGTGTCCTTTGTAGGGACATGGATGCAGCTGGAAAACATCATCCTCAGCAAACTATCACAAGAACAGAAAACCAAACTCCACATGTTCTCACTCATAGGTGGGAACTGAATAATGAGATGACTTGGACTCAGGAAGGGGAACATCACACACCGGGGCCTATTATGGGGAGGGGGAATGCGGGAGGGATTGCATTGGGAGTTATACCTGATGTAGATGACGAATTGATGGGTACTGACGATGAATTCACAAATCACAGAGCAGTTTCTCAGAAAGTTCTTTTTGGTTTTTATTCGAGGATATTTTGCTTGTCACCACAGGCTTCAATGCAATCCAAAATATCCCTTCTCAGATCCCCAAAAACAGTGCTACCAAGCTGATCCACGGAAAGAATCATATAATTCTGTGAAATGATTTCAGAAATCACAAAATACTTCCTCAGAAAGCTTCTTTCTAGATTTTATCTGAGTATACTCCCTTTGTCACTGTAGGCGTCAAGGGGATCAAAAATATCCTTTCTAAGGTTCCCCAAAAAAAGGTGCTACGAAACTGCTCCATGAAGGGAATGTTGTAAATCTGTGAGATGAATTCACAGATCATAAAACAGTTTCTCAGAAATCTTTTTCCTTTGTCTGTGGACATTTCATTGTCACCCTAAGCTTCAATCCACTACAGAATAACCCATTGCAGATTCTACAACAACAGAGTTAGACAACTGCTCAATGAAAAGAACAGTGTAACACCGAGATGAATTCAAACATCACAAAATTTATCAGAAAGCTCCCTTATAGTTTTCATCTGAAGATATTTCCTTTTTCACCAAGGGCCTCATTGCACTCCCAAATGTCCTTTTGTAGATTCCAGGAAAACAGTTGTAGCAAACTGCTCCATGAAAAGAAAGGTGCACCTCGGTGAAATGAATTCACACATCACAAGGAACTTTCTGAGAAACCTTCTTTCTAGTTTTTATCTAAGGTTGTGTCCTTTGTCACCATTGGCTTCAATGTGATCCAAAATACACTTCCTCGGATTCCTCAAAAACAATGCTAGCAAACTGATCCATGAAGGGCATCGTGCAACCCTGTGAGATGAATTCACATATCACTAAGCAGTCTCTCAGAAATCTTGTTTCTAGTTTTTATCTGAGGATATTTCTTTTTCACCATATTCCTCAATGCACTCTAGAATATCCCAACACAGATTCCACAAAAAAAGCATTAGCAATCTTCTCAATGAAAATATTGGTTTAACTCTGTGTGAATAATTCACACATGAAAAAGAAGTTTCTCAGAATGTTTCTTTCTAGTTTTTATATGAGGATATTTCCTTCATCTCCATAACCTTCAACACGCACCAAAATATCAGATTGCAGATTCCAAGAAAACAATGTAAGCACACTACTCAATGCAAAGAACACTGTAACTGTGAGATGAATTCACACATCACATAGCTGTTTTTCAGAAAGCTTGTTTCTAATTTGTTTCTGAGGATATTTCCCTTTTCACCATATTCCTCAATGCGATCTGTAATATCCCATCATAGATTCCAGGAAAAATGTTTCAGAAAACTTCTCAATGAAAATACTGGTGTAACACTGTGAGATGAATCACACATCAAAAATAAGTTTCTCAGAAATTTTCTTTCTGGTTTCTTTCTGAGGATATTTCCTTTGTCACCATAGGCTTCACTGTGATCTAAGATATCCCTTCTCAGATTCCCCAAAAAGAGTGCTACCAAACTTCTCCAAGAATAGAATCGTGTAACTCTGTGAGATGAATTCACAAATCACAAAGTAGTTTCTCAGAAAGCTTCTTTCTAGTTTTTGTCTGGGGATACATCCTTTTTCACCATTTCCCTCATTGCACTCGGGAATATCCCTTTCAACATTTCAGGAAAAGAGTGTTAGCAAACTCCTCCATGAAAAGAAATGTGTAAACCTGTGAAATGAATTTAAACATTGCAAAGAAGTTTCAGAGAAAGCTTGTTTTTAGTTTTTATCTGAGGAAATTTCCATTGTCACTATAGGATTCAAAGCACTCCCAAAATCCTATTGCAGGTTCCTCAAAATCTGTTATCAAACTGCTCAATGAAAAGAACAGTGTAGCACTCTAAGTTGAACTCACACATCACAAAGCTGTTTCCAAGAAAGCTTCTTTCTCATTTATATCTGTCGATATTTCCTTTTTCACTACAGGCCGCAAGGTGCTCCAGAATATACCTTTGCAGATTCCATGAAAACAGTGTTAGTAAACTTCTCCATGGAAAGAAAGGTGTAAATCTGTGGGATGAAACCATAGGCTTCAATGTGACCAAAAATATCCCTACTCGGATTCACCTAAACTGTGCTATGACACAGTTCTATGAAAATAATGGTGTAACTCTGTGAGATGAATTCACATATCTCAAAGATATTTCTCAGATAACTACTTTGTAGTTATTATCTGAGGATATTTCATCTTTCACCATATTTCCCAATTTGCTCCTGAATATCCCTTTGCAGATTAAACGAACAAAGTGTTAGCAAGCTTCTCAATGGAAAGAACTGTGCAACTGTGTGAGATGGATTCACAGACCACAAAGTAGATACTCAGAAATCTTCGTTTTGGTTTTCATCTGAGGATATTTCCTTTGTCCCCATAGGCTTCAATGTGCTCCCAAGTATCCTATTACAGATTTCCCAAAACCAGTATTATCAGACTGCTCAGAGAAAGAATGGTGTAACTCTGTGAGATGAAGTCACACATCACAAAGAAGTTTTTAGGAAGGCTTCTTTCTAGTTTTTTTTTCCTGAGGATATTTTCTTTATCAGTATAGGCCTCAATGTACTCCAAATATCACTTTGCAGACTCCACAAAATCATTGTTAGCAAACTGATCTATGAACAAAATAGTGAGTTGATATCACACATCACAAAGACGTTTTACAGAAACCTTTCTCGTTTTTATCTGAGGGTATTTCCTCTGTCACCATCGGCTTCAATGCACTCCCAAATATCCCAGTGCAGATGCCACAAAAACAGTGTTATCAAACCACTCAATGGAAAGAACAGTGCAACTCTGTCAGATGAATTCACACATTGCAAAGCAGTTTCTGAGACAGCTTCTTTCTAGTTTTTATGTGAGGATGTTTCCCATTTTACCATAGTCCTCAATGGGCTACCAAATATCCCATTGCAGATCTAACAAAAAAAGTGTAAGCAAACTTCACAATGGAAAGAATGGTGTAACTCTGTGACATGAATTCACCTATCACAAAGCAGTTTCTTGAAAGCTTCCTATTGGTTTTTATCTGAGGATATTGCCATTGTCACTTTAGGTTTCAATACACGCTCAATTATCCTATTACAGATTGCACCAAACCAGTGTTATCAGACTGCTAAAGAAAGAACGTGTAACTCTGTGAGATGAATTCACACATCACAAAGCAGTATCTCAGAAAGATTCTTTCTACTTATTATCTAAGGATATTTCCTTTTTCACTAAATGAATCTATATGCCCCCAAATACCCCTTTCCAGATTCCACAAAAACAGTGTTAACAAACTGCATTTGAAAAAAATGGTGTAACTCTGTGAGATGAAATAACACATCACAGAGAACTTTCTCAGAAAGATTCTTTCCAGTTTTTATCCAAGGATATTTCCTTTTTCACCAAAGGCCTTAATGTTCTCCAAAATATCCCTTCACAGATCCCACAAAAACAGTGTTAACAAACTGTTCCATGAAAAGTAAGGTCTAACTCTGTGAGGCAAATTAACACATCACAAGAAACTTTCTCAGGAAGCTTCTTTCAAGTTTTTATATTAGGATATTTCATTTGTCACCATACTCTTCAGAGCTATCCAAATTACCCCTTCTCAGATTCCCCAAAAACAGTGCTACAAAATTGATCCATGAAAAGAATCATGTAACACTTTGAGATGAATTCACACATCACAAAGAAGTTTCTCAGAAAGCTCCTTTTTGCTTTTTATGTGAGGATATTTCTTTTGTCACCATATGTTTCAAACCACTGCCAAATATCCTAATGCAGATTCCACGAAAACAGTGTTAGCAAATTGCTCCAAGAAAAGAATCTTGTAACTCTGTGAGATGACTATGCAAATCACAAAGCTGCTTCTCAGAAAGCTTCTTTCTAGTTTTTTTTCTGGGAATATTTCCTTTTTCACCATAAGTTTCAATGTGATAAAAATCTTCCCTTCTCAGATTCCCCAAAAACAGTGTCACCAAATTGCTCCATGAAAAGAATGGTGTAACTCTGTGAGATGAATTCACACACAACAAAGCTGTTTCTTAGAAAGCTTCTTTCTCGTTTTTCTTTGAGGATATTTGCTTTTTCACCATATTCCTCAAAGTGCTTCCGAATATTCCATTGCAGATTCCAGGAAAAAAGTGTTAAAAAATTCTCAATGAAAAGAATGGTGTTACTCTGTGAGATGAATACATACATCACAAAGAAGCTTCTCAGAAAGCTGATTTTTACTTTTTATCTGAGTATGTTTCCTTTGTCACCATAGGCTTCAATGCAATCGAAAATATCCCTTCTCAGATTCTCCCAAAACAGTGCTACAATACTGCTCCTTGAAAGGAACTGTGTAACTCTGTGAGATGAATTCACATCTCACAAAGCAGTTTCTCAGAAACTTTCGTTCTAGCTTTTGTCTGAGGATATTTCTTCTGTCACCATAAACTACAATGATCTCTGAAATATCCCATTACAGATTCCAAGAAAACAGTGTTAGCCAACCGCTCTATGACAGTAATGGTGTAATTCTGTGAGATGAATTCACACATCATAAAAAAAGATTCTCAGAAGGGTTCTTTCTAGTTTTCATCTGAGGATACTTTCATTTTTACTCTAGGCTCAATGCATTCCCAAATATCCCTTTGCAGATTCCAGGAATACAGTGATAGCAAACTATCCCATGAAAAGAAGGTGTAACTCTGTGAGATGAATTCATACATCACAAGGAACTTTCTCAGAGGGCTTCTTTCCAGTTTTTACCTGTGAATATTTCCTTTGTCACCATACGCTTGAATGAGATCCAAAATATTCCTTCTCAGATTCCCCTGAAAACATTGCTACCAAACTGCTCCATGAAAGGAATCGTGTAACTCTGTGAGATGAATTAACACATCACAAAGCAGTTTCTCAGAAAGCTTCTTTTCAGTTTTTATATGAGCCTATTTCCTTTTTCACCATAGGCTTCAATTTGCTCCCAAATATAC
>NW_012116799.1:216454-219838 GCF_000951035.1 Colobus angolensis palliatus | reverse complement strand
GGGCTACCAAATATCCCATTGCAGATCTAACAAAAAAAGTGTAAGCAAACTTCACAATGGAAAGAATGGTGTAACTCTGTGACATGAATTCACCTATCACAAAGCAGTTTCTTGAAAGCTTCCTATTGGTTTTTATCTGAGGATATTGCCATTGTCACTTTAGGTTTCAATACACGCTCAATTATCCTATTACAGATTGCACCAAACCAGTGTTATCAGACTGCTAAAGAAAGAACGTGTAACTCTGTGAGATGAATTCACACATCACAAAGCAGTATCTCAGAAAGATTCTTTCTACTTATTATCTAAGGATATTTCCTTTTTCACTAAATGAATCTATATGCCCCCAAATACCCCTTTCCAGATTCCACAAAAACAGTGTTAACAAACTGCATTTGAAAAAAATGGTGTAACTCTGTGAGATGAAATAACACATCACAGAGAACTTTCTCAGAAAGATTCTTTCCAGTTTTTATCCAAGGATATTTCCTTTTTCACCAAAGGCCTTAATGTTCTCCAAAATATCCCTTCACAGATCCCACAAAAACAGTGTTAACAAACTGTTCCATGAAAAGTAAGGTCTAACTCTGTGAGGCAAATTAACACATCACAAGAAACTTTCTCAGGAAGCTTCTTTCAAGTTTTTATATTAGGATATTTCATTTGTCACCATACTCTTCAGAGCTATCCAAATTACCCCTTCTCAGATTCCCCAAAAACAGTGCTACAAAATTGATCCATGAAAAGAATCATGTAACACTTTGAGATGAATTCACACATCACAAAGAAGTTTCTCAGAAAGCTCCTTTTTGCTTTTTATGTGAGGATATTTCTTTTGTCACCATATGTTTCAAACCACTGCCAAATATCCTAATGCAGATTCCACGAAAACAGTGTTAGCAAATTGCTCCAAGAAAAGAATCTTGTAACTCTGTGAGATGACTATGCAAATCACAAAGCTGCTTCTCAGAAAGCTTCTTTCTAGTTTTTTTTCTGGGAATATTTCCTTTTTCACCATAAGTTTCAATGTGATAAAAATCTTCCCTTCTCAGATTCCCCAAAAACAGTGTCACCAAATTGCTCCATGAAAAGAATGGTGTAACTCTGTGAGATGAATTCACACACAACAAAGCTGTTTCTTAGAAAGCTTCTTTCTCGTTTTTCTTTGAGGATATTTGCTTTTTCACCATATTCCTCAAAGTGCTTCCGAATATTCCATTGCAGATTCCAGGAAAAAAGTGTTAAAAAATTCTCAATGAAAAGAATGGTGTTACTCTGTGAGATGAATACATACATCACAAAGAAGCTTCTCAGAAAGCTGATTTTTACTTTTTATCTGAGTATGTTTCCTTTGTCACCATAGGCTTCAATGCAATCGAAAATATCCCTTCTCAGATTCTCCCAAAACAGTGCTACAATACTGCTCCTTGAAAGGAATCATGTAACTCTGTGAGATGAATTCACATCTCACAAAGCAGTTTCTCAGAAACCTTCGTTCTATCTTTTGTCTGAGGATATTTCTTCTGTCACCATAAACTACTATGATCTCTGAAATATCCCATTACAGATTCCAAGAAAACAGTGTTAGCCAACCGCTCTATGACAGTAATGGTGTAATTCTGTGAGATGAATTCACACATCATAAAAAAAGATTCTCAGAAGGGTTCTTTCTAGTTTTCATCTGAGGATACTTTCATTTTTACTCTAGGCTCAATGCATTCCCAAATATCCCTTTGCAGATTCCAGGAATACAGTGATAGCAAACTATCCCATGAAAAGAAGGTGTAACTCTGTGAGATGAATTCATACATCACAAGGAACTTTCTCAGAGGGCTTCTTTCCAGTTTTTACCTGTGAATATTTCCTTTGTCACCATACGCTTGAATGAGATCCAAAATATTCCTTCTCAGATTCCCCTGAAAACATTGCTACCAAACTGCTCCATGAAAGGAATCGTGTAACTCTGTGAGATGAATTAACACATCACAAAGCAGTTTCTCAGAAAGCTTCTTTTCAGTTTTTATATGAGCCTATTTCCTTTTTCACCATAGGCTTCAATTTGCTCCCAAATATACCTTCTCTGACACCGCAAAAAATGTGATGCCAAAGTGTTCCCTCAATAGAAAGGTTTAGGTCTATGAGATGAATGTACACGTCACAAAGGGTTTTCTCAGAAAGCTTCTCTCCAGTTTTTACCTGAAGTTATTTCCTTTTTCACCATTGGACTGTATGTTCTCCCGAATATCCCTTTGCAGATTCCCCAAAGCAGTGTTACCAAACTTCTCAATGAAAAGAGTGGTATAATTCTGTAAGATGGATTCACACATCACAAAGCAGTTTCTCAGAATGTTTCTTTCTAGTTTTTATCAGAGGATATTTCCTTTTTCAGTATTGGCCTCAGTGCGCTCCAAAATATCCCTTTGCAGATTCCTCAAAAAACGTTTTAGGAAACTGCTGCATGAAAGGAAAGGTATAATTCTGTGAGATGAATTCACACATCACAAAGAAATATCTCAGAAAGCTTCTTTCTAGTTTTTATCTGAGGATATTTCCTTTGTCACCACAGGCTTCTTTGCAATTGGAAATAACCCTTCTCAGGTTCTCCAAAAACTGTGCTACAAACTGATCCATGAAAAGAGTCATGTAACTCACTGAGATAAATTAACTCATCACAAAACGGTTTCTCAGAAAGCTTCTTTCTAGTTTCTATATGAGGATATTTCCTTTGTCACCCTAAGCTTTAATGTGCTCCGACATATCAAATTCCAGATTCCACAAAAACAGTGTTAGCAAACTGCTCAATGGAAACAACAGTGTAACCCTGTGAGATGAATTCAGAAATCACAAAGCAGTTTCTCAGAAATCTTCCTTTTAGTTTATGGTTGAGGATATATCCTTTTTCACCATAGGCTTTAATTCTTCTAGTTTTTGTCTGAAGATATTTTCCTTTTCACCATAGGTCTCAACTCAGTCTCAAATATAACTTTGTAGATTCCACAAAAACAGTGTTAGCAAACTGCTCAATGAAAAGAAAGATGTTACTCTGAGAGATGAATACTCACATCACAAGGAAGTTTCTCAGAAAGCTTCTTGGTAGCTTCTATCTGACTGTATTTCCCTGTATCATGCATAGGCTTCAATGAGATCCAAAATATCCCTTCTCAAACCCCGAAAACAGCACTACGAAGCTGCTCCATGAAAAGTAGTGTGTAATTCTGTGAGATGAATTCACACATCACAAATCTGTTTCTCAGACCCCTTCTTTCCAGATTTTATCTGAGGATATTTCCTTTTTCTCCATATTCCTCAATGCTCTCCAGGATAACCCATTGCAGATTCCACGAAAAAAGTGTTAGCAAACTTCCCAATGAAAAGAATGGGCTA
>NW_012116799.1:212752-215739 GCF_000951035.1 Colobus angolensis palliatus | reverse complement strand
TTACAGATCCCAGGAATACAGTGATAGCGAGCTTCTCAATGAAAAGAACAGTGTAACACTGTGAGATGAATTCACACATCACAAAGAACTTTCTAAGAAAGCTTCATTCTAGTTTTTATCTGAGAATATTTCCTTTTTCACCATAGGCTTGAAAGAGATCCAAATTATTCCTTCTCAGATTCCCAAAAATCATTGGTACCAAACTGCTCCATGAAAAGGGTCGTGTAACTCTGTGAGCTTCTTTTTAGTTTTTATCTGAGGATATTTCATTTGTCACCATAAGATTCAATGCCCTCCAAAATATCCTATTGGAGTTTCCACAGAAACAGTGCTATCAAAGAGTTTAATGAAAATATGATGTAACTCTGTGAGATGAATTCATGCATCACAAAGAACTGTCTCAGAAAGATTCTTTGTAGTTTTTATTTGAGGATATATTCTATTTCACTCTAGGCCTCAATGCACACCCAAATATCCCATTACATATTCCACGAAAACAGTGTTAGCCAACAGCTCAATGAAAGGAACAGTGCATCTTTGTGAGATGATTTCCCACATAACAAAGTGGTTTCTCAGAAAGCTCCTTTTTGCTTTCTGTCTTGGATATATCCTTTTTCACCATAGGCTTCAATCCTATTCCAAATATCCCTTCTCAGATTGCATAAAAACTGTTCTAACAAACTGCTCCATTAAAAGAATTATGTAACTCTGTGAGAAGAATTCACAAATCACAAAGAAGTTTCTTGGAAAGCTGCTTTCTAGTTTTTGTCTGAAGATATTTCCTTTGTCACCATAAGCTTAAATGCTCTCCAAAATATAACATTGCAGATTCAATGAAAACAGCGTTGGCAAACTAGTCAAAGAAAAGGACAGTGCAAAGTTGTGAGATGAATTCACACATCACAAGGCAGTTTCTCAGAAAGCTTCTTTATTGTTTTTATGCGATGATATTTTCTTTTTCACTATATGCCTCAATATGCTCCCAAATATCCCTTTGTAGATTCCATAAAAACAGTGTTATCAAACTGCTCAGTGAAAAGAACAGTGTAACACGGTGAGGTGATTTCAAATATCACAGAGCAGTTTCTCAGAAAGTTTCTTACTAGGTTTATCTGAGGATATTTAGTTTTTTAAATAGGCCTCAATGCACTCCCAAATATCCCTTTGCAGATTCCACGAAAACAGTTTTAGGGCACTGCCCCATGTAAAGAAAGTTGTAACTCTGTGAGATGAATTCACACATCACAAAGAACTTTCTCATTAAGCTTTTTTCTAGTTTTTTACTGAGGATATTTCCTTTGTCAACATAGGCTTCAATGTAATTCAAAATATCCATTCTCAGATACCCCAAAAACAGTGCTACCAAACTGATCCATCAAAACAGTGCTGTAAACCTGTGAGGTGAATCCACACATCACAAAGCTCTTTCTCAGAAACCTTCTTTCTAGTTTTTGTCTGAGGATTTTTCCTTATTCACCATATTTCTCAATGTGCTCTGGAATATTGTATCCCAGATTCCACGAAAAAAAGTGTTAGCAAATTCTCAATGAAAAGAACAGTGTATCTCTGTGAGAGGCATTCGCACATCACAAAGAAGTTTCTCAGAAAGTTTCTTTCTAGGTTTATCTGAGAATATTTCTTTTGTAACCACAGGCTTCAAGGTGATCTAAAATATCCCTTCTCAGATTCCTCAAGAACAGGGCTACCAAACTACTCCATGAAAGGAAGTTTGCAACTCTGTAGAGATGAATTCACAAATCACAAAGCAACTTCTCAGAAAGCTTTTTTATAATGTTTCACTGAGGATATTTCCTCTCTCACCACTTGTCTCAATGCATTCGTGAACAGCCCTTTGCAGATTCCATGAAAATAGTGTTAGGAAACTTATCCATGAAAAGAAATACATAAATCTGTGAGATGAATTCACACATCACAAAGCAGTTTCTAAGATGGCTTATTTTTGGTTTAAGTCTGAGGATGTTTAATTTGTCACCACAGGCTTCAATGTGCTCCCCAATATCCTACTGCAGAGTCTACGAAAATGGTGTTATCAAACTGCTCAATGAAAACAACAGTGTAACTCTGTGAGATGAATTCACAGAAAACTTCTTTATCATAAAACTTCTTTCTAGTTTTTATCTGAGGATATTATCTAGAGCTCAATGTGCTCCAAAATATTCCTTTGTGGATTACAGGAAAACCATATTAGCAAACTCCTCCATGAAAAGAAAGGTGTAACTCTGTGAGATGAATTCACACATAATAAAGAAGGTTCTCAGAAAACTTCTTTTTTGGTTTATATCTGAGGATATTTCCTTTGTCATCGTAGGCTTCAATGTGATCAAAAATTTCCCTTCTCAGATTCCCAAAAGCAGTGCTATCAAAGTGACCCATGAAAAGAATCGTGTAACTGTGTGAGATGAATTAACACATTGAAAAGCAGTTTCTCAATATGCTACTTTCTGGTTTTTATATGAGGATTTTTTTTTCTCATGATAAGCTTCAATACACTTGGAAATATCCCATTGCAGAATCCAAAAAAAGAGTGTTAGCACACTAGCAAATGAAATGAACAGTGTAATTCTGTGAGATGAATTCACACATCACAAAGCTATTTTTCAGAATGTTTCCTTCTAGTTTTTATATGGGGATATTTCCTTATTCACCATAGGCCTCAGAGCACTCAGAAATATCCTTTTGCAGATTCCATGAAAACAGTGTTTGCAAACTACTGCATGAAAAGAAAGGTGTAACACTCTGAGATGAATTCACACATTTCAAAGAACTTTCCCAGAAAGCCTCTTTCTGGTTTTTATCTGAGGATATTTCCTTTTTCACTGTAAACTCAATGTGTTTTTAAATATTCCTTCTCAGATTCCACAAAAACACTGCTACCTAACTGATCCATGAAAAGGATCTTGTAACTCTGTCAGGTGAATTAACATATCACAAAGCTGTTTCTCAGAAACTTTCGTTCTAGATTTTAT
>NW_012116799.1:210255-212702 GCF_000951035.1 Colobus angolensis palliatus | reverse complement strand
GAGGATATTTCCTATGTAAACATAAGCTTCAATGCAATCCCAAGTATCCCATTGCAGATTCCAAGAAAGCAGTGTTAGCAAATTGCTGAATGAAAAGAACACTGTAACACTGTGAGATGAATTCACACATCACAAAGCAGTTTTTCAGAACGATTCTTTCTATTTTTTTTCTGAGGATATTTCCTTTTTCACTGTAGTCCTCAATGTGCTCCAATATATCCCCTTGCAGATTCCACAAAAACAGTGGTAGCAAAATGCTAAATTAGAAGAGCAGTGTAACTCTGTAAGATAAGATGAATTTACACATTACAGAGACGTTTCTCAGAAAGCTTCTTTCTTGTTTAAATCTGAGGATATTTCCTTTGTCACCATAGGCTCCAATGTGATCCAAAATATCCTTTCTCAGATTCCCCATAAACAGTGCGACCAAACTGATTCATGAAAGAATGATGTAACTCTGTGAGATGAATTACAACAAAACAAAGCAGTTTCTCAGAAAGATTCTTTCTAGTTTTTGTATGAGGATATTTCCTTTTCCACCATAGGCTTCAATGTTTTTCAAATTACCCATTCCAAGACACCAGAAGAACAGTAATGCCAAAGTGTTCCCTCAACAGAAACGTTTACTTCTATTAGATGAATGCACACATCACAAAAGAAATTCTCCAAAATCTTCTCTCCTGTTTTTACGTGAAGAATTTTCTTTTGTTACCATAGTCCTCTATGTGGTCCCAAATATCCATCTGCAGATTCCACAAAAACAGTGCTACCAAACTGCTCCATGAAAAGAATAATATAACACTGTCAGATAAATTGACCCATCACAAAGTAGTTTCTCAGGAAGCTTCTTTCCAGTTTTTATCTGAGGATATTTCTTTTTCCACCATAGGCTTCAACCTGCTCCCAAATATCCTTTCTCAGATTCCACAAAAACAGTGATGCCAAAGTGCTCCCTCAACAGAAACCTTTACTTCTATGAGATGAGTGCACACATCATGAAGGAGTTCCTGTGAAAGCTTCTTTCCAGTTTTTACCTGAAGATATTTCTCTTCTTTTTGCCATTTTATTCTATGCACTCCTGAATATCCCTTTGCAGATTACACAAAAGCAGTGTTACCTATCTGCTCAATGAAAAAAAAGGTGTAACTCTGTGAGATGAATTCACTCATCACAAAGCAGTTTCTCAGAAATCTTCTTTCTACTTTAAATCTGAGGATATTTCCTTTTTCACCATAGGCATCAATGTGTCTCCAAATAACTCCTCTCAGATACCACTAAAACAGTGATGAATAACTACTTAATCAGCAAAATGGTTAAATTCTATGAGATGAATACACACATCATAAAACCTTTCCTCAAAGAGTTTCTCTCCAGTTTTCATCTGAAGATATTTCCTTTTTCACCATAGACCTCTAGGAACTCCCGAATATCCATTTGCAGGTTCCATAAAAACAGTACTACCAAACTCCTCAAAGAAAATAAACCTGTAATTCTGTGTGATGAATTAACTTATCTCAAAGAAATGTCTCAGAAAACTTCTTTCTAGGTTTTATTTCAGGATATTTACTTTTACACCATTGGCTTAAATGTGCTCCAAAATATTCCTTCTCAGACACCACAAAAACAGTGATGCCAAACTGATCCCTCAAAGGAAAGCTTTACCTCTATGAGATGAATGCACACATCACAAAGCAGTTATCAGAAACTTTGTCTCCTGTTTTTACCTGAAGATATTTCCTTTTTCAACATTGGCCCCTATCTGCTCCTGAATATCCTTTGCATATTCCACAAAACAGTTTTACCAAACTGATCAATTAAAAGAAAGATTTAACTCTGTGAGATAAATTCGCCTATAACAAAACAGTCTCTCAGAAAGATTTATTCTAGTTTTTATCTGAGAGTATTTCCTTTTTCACTATACGCTTCTCTGTGCTCTCAATATACCTTTGTACATACCACAAAAACAGGGTTACCAAACTGCTCAATGAAAGAATGGTTTACCTCTGGGATATAAATTCACCCACTACAAATAAATTTCTCAGAAAGCTCCTTTCTAGTTTTTATCTTTGCATATTTACTTTTCACCATCAGCCTCATTGTGCTCCCACATATCGCTTCCCAGACACCACAAAACAGTGATGGAAAACCTCTCAATCAACAAAATGGTTTATCTCTATGAGGTGAATACACACCTCACAAAACAGTTTCTCAAAAACCTTCTTTCCAGTTTTTATCAGAAGATATTTCCTTTTTCACCATAGGCCTCTAAGAGCTCCAGAAAATTCCTTTGCAAATTTCCCAAAAAGAGTGCTACCAAGCTGCTCAATGAAAAGAAAGGTGTAACTCTGTGAGATGAATTCATCCCTCACAAAGCAGTTACTCTAAAGCTTTTTTCTAGTTTCTATCTGAGGATATTTCCTTTTTCACCATAGGTCTCAAAGCACTCC
>NW_012116799.1:202170-208595 GCF_000951035.1 Colobus angolensis palliatus | reverse complement strand
TCTCTGATGGCGAGTGATGATGACCATTTTTTTCATGTGTCTGTTGGTTGTATGAATGAACAGACATTCCTTCTAGTTTTTACATGAGGATATTTACTTTCTCACTATAGACCTCAATGTACTACAGAATGTCCCATTGAAGATTTCTGAAAACAGGGATAACAAACTGTGCCATGAAAAGAAAGGTGTAACTTTCTGAGATGGATTCACACATCACAAAGCACTTTCTCAGAAAGCTTATTTCTAGTTTTTATCTGAGGATATTTCCTTTGTCACCATAGGCTTCAATGTGATTCAAAATATTCCTTCACAGATTCCCCCAAAAAACTGTTACCAAACTGATCTATGAAAAGGATCATGTAACTCTGTGAGATGAATTAACACATCATAAAATGGTTTCTCAGAAAGCTTCTTACTAGTTTTTATATGAGGATATTTCCTATGTCACCATACGCTTTAATGCACTTCAAAATATCCTATTGTAGATTCCAAGAAAACAGTGTTAGTAAACTACAGTGTAATACTGTGAGATTAGTTCACATATCACAAAGCCGTTTCTCAGAAAGATCCTTTCTACTTTTTATTTAAGATTATTTTCTTTCTCACCATAGGTCTGAATGCACTCCAACCTTTGCATGTTCCACGAAAACAATGTTAGCAAACTGATCAAGTAAAAGAACAGTGTAACTCTGTAGGATGAATTCACACATTACAAGGAAGTTTCCTAGAAAGTTCTTTCTAGTTTAAATCTGAGGATATTTTCTTTGATACCATAGGCTTCAATGTAATCCATAATATCCCTTCTGAGACTTCCCAAAAACAGTGCTACCAAACTAATCCATGAAAAGAATTGTGAGACTCTGGGAGATGAATTCACATATCACAGAGGTGTTTCTCAGGAAACATCTTTGTAATTTTTATCTGAGGATATTTCCTTTTTCACCATATTCCTCATTGCATTCCTGAATATCCCATTGCAGATTAAATTAAAAAATTGTTAGCAAACTTCTCAATGTAGAGAACAGTAAAACTCTGTGAGATGAATTCACACATCACAAAAGAGTTTCACAGAAAGCTTCTTCTTGGTTGTTCTCTGAGGATATTTCCTGTTTCACCAAACACTTCAATGCACTCCCAAATAACTCCTTTCAGGTATCACAAAAACAGTCATGCTGAATTTCTCCATTAAAAAAAAAGGTTAAACTCTATGAGATGAATACACACAACCCAAAACTGTTTCTCGAAAAGCTCTCTCCAGTTTTTACCTGAAGGTATTTACTTTTTAACCATAAGCCTCTAGGAGCTCTCGACTATAACTTTGAAGATTCCATTAAAACTGTGCTAAAAAAGCTGCTCAAAGAAAATCAAGGTGTAACTCTGTGTGATGAATTCACCCATCACAAAGAAAATTCTCAGAAAGATTCTTCCTAGTTTTTGTCTCAGAATATTTCCTTTTCCACCATCGGCTTCCATGGTCTCCCAAATATCCCTTTGCAGATTCCACAAAAGCAGTGTTAGCAAACTGCTCCATGAAAGGAAATGTGTAACTCTGTGAGATGAAATCACACATCACAAAGAACTTTCTCAGAAAGCTTCTATCTAGTTTTAAATCTGAGGATATTTCCTTTATCACCATAGGCTTCAATATGATCCAAAATATCCCTTCTCACATTCCCCAAAAACAGTGCTACCAAACGGCTCCATGAATAGAATCATGTAAGTCGATGAGATTAATTCACACATCACAAAGCAGTTTCTCAGAAAGCTTCTTTGTAGTTAATATCTGAGGGTATTTCCTTTTCCACTACAACACTCAATGCTCTCCCAAATATCCCTTTGCAGATTCTACGAAAGCAGTGGAATTCTCATTCTCATTCCTCCTGCATGAAAAGAAAGAGTGAGATGAATTCACACATCACAGGGAACTTTCTCAGAAAGTTTCTTTCTAGTTTTTATCTGAGGAGAATACCTTTGTCACTATAGGCTTCATTGGGATTCCAAATATCCTATTGCAGATTCCTCAAAAACAGTGTAATCAAACTGATCAATGAAAAGAATAGTGTAGCACTGTAAGATAAATTCACACATCAAAAAGCTGTTTCTTAAAGTTTCTTTCTAGTTTTTATGTGAGGATATTTCCTTTTTCACTATAGGCCTCAAGGTGCTCTGGATTATCCCATTGCAGATTCCACAAAAACAGTCTTAGCAAACTGCTCCATGAAAAGAAAGGTGTAAAACTGTGAAATGAATCCACAAATCACAAAGCAGTTTTCTAAAAAAGTCTCTTTCTAGTTTCTATGAGAGTTTTTCCTTTGCCACCATAGGCTTCAATGCAATCCAAAATATCCCTTCTCAGATTCTCCAAAAACAGTGCTACCAAAGTGCTCCATGAAAAGAAATGTTAACTCTGTGAGATGAATTCACAAATCACAAAGCAGTTTCTCAGAAAGCTTCCTACTGTTTTTTATCTGAGGATATTTCCTTTGTCACCATAAGCTTCAATGCACCCCGAAATATACCATTGAACATTGCTACAAAACACTGTTAGCAAACTGCTCAATGAAAACATCAGTGTAATTCTGTGGGATGAACTTATACTTAACGAAGAAGTTTCTTAGAGAGCTTCTTTTCTGCATTTATTTGGGGATATTTCCTTTTTCACTACAGGCCAGAATGCACTCCCAAAAATCCCTTTGCAGATTTGTGGAAAGAGTTTTAGCAAACTGCACCATGGAAAAAATGGTGTAACATTGTGAGATTAATTCAAACATCACAAATAACTTTCTCAGAAATCTTCTATCTAATTTTTATCTCAGGACATTGCCTTTGTCACCCTAGGTTTCAATGCTATCCAAAATATTCCTTCTCAGATTCCACAAAAACAGTGCTACCAAGTTGGTCCATGAAACGAACCATGTAACTCAGTGAGATGAATTAAAGCAGTATCTGAAAAAACTTCCCTCTAGTTTTTATATGAGGTTATTTCCTTTGTCACCATAAGGTTCAATGTGCTCTCAAATATCCCATTGCAGATTCCAAGAAAAGAGTGTGAGAAATCTGATCAATGAAAAGGACAGTGGAGCTCTGTGAGATGAATTAAAACATCACAAAGAACTTTCTTAGAAAGCTTCTATTTAATTTTTATCTGAGGATATTGCTTTTGTCACCCTAGGTTCCAATGCTATGCAAAATATCCCTTCTCAGATTCCCCAAAAACAATGCTACCAAGCTGATCCATGAAAAGAACCGTGTAACTCAGTGAGACAAATTAACGTAGCATAAAACAGTATTGGAGAAAGCTTCCTTCTAGTTTTCATACGAGGTTATTTCCTTTGTCACCATAACGTTCAATGTGCTCTGAAATATCCCATTGCAGATTCCAAGAAAAGAGTGCTAGAAAACTGATTAATGAAAAGAACAGTGTAACTCTGAGAGATGAATTCACTCATCACAAAGCACTTTCTCAGAAAGCTCCTTTATTGTTTTAATCAGAGGATATTTCCTTTCTCATCATAGGGCTCAATGCACTCCAAAATATCCCTTTGCAGATTCCACAAAAACAGTGTTATCAAACTGCTCCATTAAAAGAAAGGTGTAACTCTGTGAGATCCACAAAGCAGCTTCTCAGAAATATTCTTTCTAGTTTTTGTCTGAGGATATTTCCTTTGTCACCATAAGCTTCAGTGAGCTCTGAAATATCCCATTCCAGATTTGCAGAAAACAGTGTTAACAAACTACTCAATGAAAAGAACAGTGTAACTCTGTGAGGTGAATTCACACATCACAAAGAAATTTCTCAGATAGCTTCTTTCTAGCTTCTATCTGAGGATATATCCGATGTTAAATTAGGTTTCCATACGATCTAATGTATCCCTTCTCAGGTACCCCAATAACAGTGCTACAAAACTGATCCATGAAAATAATCGTGCAACTCTGTGAGAAGAGTTCACATATCACAAAGGGGTTTTTCAGAAAGCTCCTTTCTAATTTTTCTATGAAGATATTTCCTTTGGCACCCTAATCTTCAATGTGCTCCAAAATATCCCTTTGCAGATACCAAGTAGACAGTGTTAGCAAACTTCTCAATGAAAAGAACAATGTAACACTGTGAGTTGAATTCGCACATCAAAAAGCAGTTTCCTGGAAACCTTCGTTCTAGTTTTTATCTGAGGATATTTCCTTTTTCACCATATTCATCAATATAATCCCAAATACACCATTACAGATTCTAGGAAAACAGTGTTATCAACTGTTGCATGAAAAGAAAGGTGTACCTCTGTGAGATGAATTCACACATCACAAAGAACTTTCTCAGAATGCTTCTTTCTAGTTTTTATCTGTGGATATTTCCTTTTTCACCATATCCCTTCATTGCTATCCACAATATCCCTTCTCAGATTCCCCGAAAACATGCTACCTAACTGTTCTATGAATAGTGTTTGTAACTCCATGAGATGAATTCACGAATCACAAAGCAGTTTCTCAGATTACTTCTTTCTAGTTTTTGTCAGGGGATATTTCCTTTTTCACTATAGGCCTCAAGACATGTACTAATATTCCTTTGCAGATTCCACAAAAATAGTGTTAGCAAACTGCTCCATGAAAAGAAAGTTGTATTTTGCGAGATGAATTCACACATCACAAAGCAGTTTCTCAGAAAGTTTATTTTTGTTTTTTGTCTGAGGATATTTCCATTGTCACCATAAGCTTCAATGCACTTCCAAATATCCTATTGCAGATTCCCCAACAATAGTGTTACCACACTGCTGCATGAAAAATACGGTGTAACTCTGTGAAATGAATTCAGACATCTCAAAGCTGTTTCTCAGTAAGCGTCTTACTAGTTTTTACATGAGGATATTTTCTTTTTCCCTGTATTCCTCTATGCACTCGCAAATATCCCAATGCAGATTCCACGAAAAAAGTGTTAGAAAACTTCTCAGTGAAAGGAATGGTGTAACATTGTGAGATGAATTCACATATCACAAAGCATTTCCCAGAAAGGTTGTGTTTGGTTTTTATCTGAGGATATTTACTTTGTCACCAGAGGCTTCAATGTGCTCCAAAATATCCTATTGCAGATTCCACAAAAACAGTGTTATCAAACTGCTCAATTAAAGGAACAGTGTAACTCTGTAAGATGAATTTACACATCACAAGGCAGTTTCTCAGAAAGATGCTTCTTCGTTTCTGTCTTAGGATATTTCCTATTTCACCAAAGGCCTCAATGCGCTCCCTAACATCTCTTTGCAGATTCCACAAAAACAATATTAGGAAACTGCTAAATGAAAAGAAAGGGGTAACTCTATGAGATGAATTCACACATCACAAACAACTTTCTCAGAAAGCTTCTTTTCTAGCTTTTATCTGAGGATATTTTCTTTGTCACCGTAGGCTTCAATGCACACCCAAATATTATATTGTAGATTCCATGCAAACTGTGTTAAACTACTGCTGCAAGAAAGGAATTGTGTAACTCTGTGAGATGAACTCGCACATCACAAAGCAGTTTCTCAGTAAACTTCTTTCTAATTATTAACTGAGGACATTTCCTTTTTCACCATCAGCATCAATGTGCTACTAAATATCCCTCTGCAGATTCCACAACAATGGTGCTGGCAAACTTCTCCATGAAATGAAATGTGTAACTCTGTGAGATGAATTCATACATAAAGAATTATCTCAGAAAGCTTCTTTCTAGATTCTATTTGAAGATATTTCCTTTGCCACCATAGGGTTTAATACGATCCAAAACATCCCTTGTCAGATTCCCCAAAAAGAGTGCTACCAAACTGATCCATGAAAGGAATCGTGTACTTCTGTGAGATGAATTAACACATCAGTAAGCGGTTTCTGAGAAAGCTTCTTTCTAGTTTTTGTTTGAGGATATTTCCTTTGTCATCATAAGCTTCAGTGCACTCAGAAATATCCCATTACAGATTCCAAAATAGAATGTTAGCAAACTGCTCAATTAAAAGAACACTGTAACTGTGTGGTATGAATTCACACATCACAAAGAAGTTTCTCAGAAACCTACTTTCTAGTTAATATTTGAGGATATTTCCTTTTCCATCATAGGCCTCAGTGTGCCTCCAAATATCCCTTTGCATATTCCACATAAACGGTGTTGGCATACTGCTGCATGAAAAGGAAAGGTAAAATTCTGTGAGATAAATTCATAAATCAATGGAAATTTCTCAGAAAGCTTCCTTCTAATTTTTGTCTGAGGATATTTCCTTTGTCACCCTAAGCTTCACCAGAAGCTACAATGAACTCCAAAATATCCTATTGTAGATTCCAACAAAACAGTGTTAAGAAACTGCTCAATGAAGAGAATGGTGTAACTCTGTGAGATGAATTCACACATCACAAAGCAGTTTCTCAGAAAGCTTCTTTTTTGTTTTCATCTGAGAATATTTCCTTTG
>NW_012116799.1:199213-202120 GCF_000951035.1 Colobus angolensis palliatus | reverse complement strand
GAGAATATTTCCTTTGTCACCATAGGCTTCAATGTGCTCTAAAATATCCTATTGCAGATCCCTCGAAAACATTGTTAGAAAACTGCTCAATGAAAAGTATTATGTAACTCTGCGAGATGAATTCATACATCACAAAGTAGTTTCTCAGAAGCTTCTTTCTAGATTTTACCTGAGGATATTTCCTTTTTCACTATAGGCCTCAATGCACTCCAAAATACCCCTTTACAGATTTCATGAAAACAGTGTTAGTAAACTGTTACATCAAGAGAAAGGTATACCTCTCTGAGATGAATTTACACATCATAAAGAAGTTTCTTAGAAAGTTTCTTTCTAGTTTTTATCTGAGGATATTTCCTTTGTCACCATAGGCTTCCTTGTGCTTCAAAATATCCCTTTGCAGATTCCATGAAAACAGTGTTAACCTACTGCTCAATGAAAAGATCAGTGTAACTCTGTGAGATGAATTCACACACCACTAAACATTTTCTCAGAAAGCTAGTTTCTTGTTATTCTTTGAAGAGATTCCATTTTTCACCAAAGGCTTCAATGCGCTCCAAAATATCATATTGCAGATTCTACAAAAACTTCTCAATGAAAAGCACTGTGTAAATCTGTGAGATGAATTTACACATTGCAAAACAGTTTCTCAGAAAGCTTCTTTTCAGTTTTTATCTGACGATACTTCCTTTGTCACCATAGTCTTCAAGGTGCTTCCAAGGATCCTATAACAGATTCCACGAAACCAGTGTTATCAGACTGCCCAATGAAAAGTACGGTGTAACTCAGTGAGATGAATTCACACATCACAAAAATGTTTCTCAGAAATCTTCTTTCTAATGTTTATCTGAAGATATTGTCTTTGTCACCATAAGCTTCAAGGTTATTCAAAATATCCCTTCTCAGATTCCCCAACAAGAGTACTACCAAACCACTCCACGAAAACAGTGATATAACTCTGTGAGATGAACTCACACATCAGAAAAGTGTTCCTCAGAAACTTTCTTTCTAGTTTTTGTCTGCGGATATTTCCTTTGTCAAAATAAGCTTCAATTTGCTCTGAAATATCCCATTGCAGACTCCAAGAAAACAGTGGGCTCAAACTGCTCAATCTAAACAATGGTTTAACTCTGTGAGATGAATTCATGCATACAAAAAGCAGTTTCTCAGTAGTTTTTATCTGACGTTATTTCCTTTTTCACTATAGTCCTCAATGTGCTCCCAATTATCTCTTTGCAGATTTCACAAAAACAGTGTTAGCAAAGTGCTCCATTGAAAGAAAGTTGTAAATCTATGAGATGAAATCACACATCACAAAGAATTTTCTCAGAAGGCTTCTTTTTTTAATCTGAGGATATTCCCTTTGTCACCATAGGCTTCAATGTGATTCAAAATATCCCTTCTAAGATTCCCCCAAAATGGTGCTACCAAACAGCTCCATGTAAAGAATCGTGTAACCCTGTGTGATAAATTAACACATCACAGCGCCATTTCTCAGAATGCTTCTTTCTAGTTTTTATGTGAGAATATTTCCTTTGTCACCATAAGCTTCAAGGCACTCTGAAATATCCCATTGCAGATTCCAAGAAAACAGTGTTATCAAACTGCTCAATGAAAAGAACGGTGTCACTCTGTGAGATGAATTCACACATCACAAAGTAGTTTCTCAGAAATGTTCTTTCTAGTTTTTATCTGAGGATATTTCCCTTTTCTCTATAGGCCTCTATAGGCTCCCAAATATCCCTTTGCAGATTCCATGAAAACAATGTGAGGAAGACGCTCCATGAAAAGAAAGGTGTAATTTTGTGAGAGGAATTCACATATCACAAAGAAGTTTTTGATAAATCCTCTTTCTAGTTTTTAGCTGAGGATATTTCCTTTGTCACTATAGGATTCTATGCCATCCAAAATATTCCTTCTCAGATTCCCGAATATCAGTGTTACCAAATTGATCCATGGAAGGAATCGTGTACCTCTGTGAGATGAATTAACACATCATAAACCAGTTTCTCAGATAGCTTCTTTCTCTTTTTTATCTGAGGACATTTCCTTTTTCACCATATGCCTCAACACACTCCAAAATGTCCCTTTGCATATACCACAAAAACAGTGTTAGCAAACTGCTATATTAAAAGAATGGTGTAACCTTGTGATGTGAATTCACTCATCACAAACAAGTTTCTCAGAAAGCTTCTTTCTAGTTTCTGAGGATATTTCCCTTCTCACTATAGGCCTCATTGCACTCCTGAATATCCATTTGCAGATTCCGTGAAAACAGTGATGGTAATGTGCTCCAAGTAAAGGAATGTGTAACTCTGAGAGGTGAACTCACACATCACAAAACGATTTCTCAGAGAGCTTGTTTCCAGTTTATATATGAGGATATTCCCTTTGTCACCATAGGATTCAATGCGATGCAAAATATCCCTTCTCAGATTCCCCAGAAACACTGCTAGTTAACTGTTCCATGAAAAGGGTCTTGTAACTCTGTGGTATGAATTAACACATCACAAAGTGGTTACTCTGAAAGCTTCATTCTAGTTTTTATATGATATTATTTAGTTTGTCACCATAAGCATGATTGTGCTCTGAAATACTCCATTGCAGACTCCAAGAAAATGGTGTTAGCAAACTGCTCAATAAAAGAACACTGTAACTCTGTGAGATGAATTCACACATCACAAAGGAGTTTTTCAGAAAGCTTCTTTCTAGTTTTTATATACGGATATTTCCTTTTAAACTATAGACTTGACGGTGCTCCCAAATATTCCTTCTCATGCACCACTGAAACAGTGACGTCACAGTACTCCCTCAACAGAAATGTTTAGCTGTATGAGGTGAATACACAAATCACAAAGGATTTTCTCTGAAAGCTTCTCTCCAGTTTTTACCTGGAGAATTTTCTTCTTT
>NW_012116799.1:184621-198823 GCF_000951035.1 Colobus angolensis palliatus | reverse complement strand
CTCTATGAGGTGAATGCACACATCACAAAACTGTTTCTCAAAACCCTTATCCCAGTTTTTATTTGAAGATTTTTCTTTTTCATCATCAGCCTCTATGAGCTCCAGAATATCCTTTTGCAGATTCCCCGAAAACAGTACTACCAAGCTGCTCAATGAAAAGAAAGGTGTAACTCTGTTACACCTTTCACAAAACAGTTTCTCTTAAAGCTTCACCCATCACAAAGCAGTTTCTCATAAAGCTTCTTTCTAGTTTTTATCTGAGGATGTTTCTTTTTTCAACATAGGCCTCAAGGTACTCCCAAATATCCCTTTGCAAATTCCAGGAAAGCAGTTTAAGTAAACTTCTTCCTGAAAAGAAAGTTGTAACTCAGTGATATGAACTCACACATCACAAAGAACTTTCTCAGAAAGCTTTCTGTTTTTTATCTGAGTATATTTCCTAATGCGATCCAAAATATCCCTTCTCAGATTCCACAAAAACAGTGCTACCAAACTGATCCATAAAAAGGATCGTGTAACTCTATGAGATGACTTAACACATCACAAAGCACTTTCTCAGAGAGCTTCTTTCTAGTTTTCATATGAGGATATTTCCTTTGTCACCATAAGCTTTAACGCACTCCTAAATACGCCATTGCAGATTCCAAGAAAACACTGTTAGCAAATTGCTCAATGAAAAGAACAGTGTAACTCTGTGAGATGAATTTACATATCAGGAAGCAGTTTCTGAGAAAGGTTATTTCTGGTTTTTATGTGAGGATATTTCCTTTTTCACCGTAGGTCTCAAAGTGCTCACAAATGTCCCTTTGCAGATTCCAAAAAACAGTGTTAGCAAACTGCTACATAAAAACAAAGGTGAAACTCTCTGAAATGAATTCACACATCGAAAAGAACTTTCTCAAGAAGCTTCTTTCTAGCTTTTATCTGAAGATATTTTCTTTTTCACCATTTACCTCAATGTGCTCATGAATATCCATTTGTGGTTTCCACTTAAATAGTGATAGCAAACTGCTCCAAAAAAGAAAAATTACATCTGTGAGTTGTCTTCACACATTGTAAAGCAGTTTCTCAGAAAGCTTCTTTTTGTTTATTGTCGAGGAACATTTCCTTTGTCACATTAGTCTTCAATGCTCTCCCTAACATCCTATTGCAGATTCCAGGAAAACAGTGTTGTCAGACTGCTCATTGAAAACAACAGTGTAACTCTGTGAGATGAATTCATGCATGATGAAGTAGTTTCTCAGAAATCTTTCTAGTTTTTAATTGAGGATATTTCCTTTTTCACCATAGGTTTCAATGTGACCCAAAATATCCCATCTCAGCTTTCCCAAAAACAGTGCTACCAAACTGTTACATGAAAAGAGTGGTGTAACTCTGTGAAATAAATTCACATATCACAGAGATGTTTCTCAGAAAAACTTCTTTCTAGTTTTAATCTGAGTATATTTCCTTTTTCACCATATTAATTAAAGCATTCCTTAATATTCCACAGCAGATAAATTGAAAAAAGTGTTAGCAAAGTTCTCAATGAAAAGAACGGTGTAACTCTGTGAGATGAGTTCACACATCCCAAAGTAGTTTCGCAGAAAGCTGGTTTTTGGACTTTTATCTGTGGATATTTCCTTTGTCACCATAGGTTTAAATGCATTCCAAAATATCCTACTGCAGATTGCACAAAAACTGTGATTTCAAACTGCTCAACGAAAAAAAAGGTGAAACTCTATAAGATGAATTCACACATCATAAAGCTGTTTTTCAGGAGGCTTCTTTCTAGTTTTTATCTGAGGAAAGTTCATTTTTCACCATAGGCATCAAAGGGCTCTGGAATATCCCATTGCAGATTCCATGAAAACAGTGTTAGCAAACTGCTCCAGGGAAAGAAAGGTGTTATTCTGTGAGATTAATTCACACATCACAAAGAGCTTTCCCAGAAACCTTCTTTCTAGTTGTTATCTGAGGATATTTAATTTGTCAATATAGGCTTCAATGCAGTCCAAAATATCCCTTCTCAGATTCCCCAAAAACACAACTAAGAAACTGTTCCCTGAAGAGAATCATGAAACTCTGTAAGAAGAATTGACACATCAGAAAGTGGTTTCTCGGAAAGCTTCTTTCAAGTTTTCATATGATGATATTTCCTTTGCCACCACATGTCTCAAAGCACTCTCAAGTATTCCTTTGCAGAGTCCAAGAAAACAGTGTTAGGAAACTGCTCAATGAAAAGAACAGTGTAACTCTGTGAGATGAATTCACACATCACAAAGCAGTTCTTCAGGAAGTTTTTTTCTAATTTATATCTGATTATATTTCCTTTGTCACTAAAGGATTCAATGCGATCCAAAATATCCCTTCTCAGGTTCCCCAAAAACAGGTAGTGTGTAACTCTGTGATATGAATTTACAAATCACAAAGCAGTTTCTCGGAAAGCTTCTTTCAAGTTTTCATATGATGATATTTCCTTTGCCACCACATGTCTCAAAGCACTCTCAAGTATTCCTTTGCAGAGTCCAAGAAAACAGTGTTAGGAAACTGCTCAATGAAAAGAACAGTGTAACTCTGTGAGATGAATTCACACATCACAAAGCAGTTCTTCAGGAAGTTTTTTTCTAATTTATATCTGATTATATTTCCTTTGTCACTAAAGGATTCAATGCGATCCAAAATATCCCTTCTCAGGTTCCCCAAAAACAGTACTACCAAACTGCTCCATGAAAGGTAGTGTGTAACTCTGTGATATGAATTTACAAATCACAAAGCAGTTTCTCAGAAAGGTTCTTTTTGGTTTTTATCTGAGAATATGTCCTTTGTCACCATAGGCTTCAATGCCCTCCCAAATATCCTATAGCAGATTCCACGAAAAAATTGTGATCAAACTGCTCATTGAAAGAAACGGTGTAACTCTGTAAGATGAATTCACACATCACAAAGCAGTTTCTCAGAAAGCTTCCTTCTAGCTAATATCGAAGGATATTCCCTTTGTCACTATAGGCCTCAATATGCTCCCAAATGTTTCATTGCATATTCCACGAAAAGAATTTTGGCAAACTGCCCCATGAAAAGAATGGTATAACTCTGTGAGATGAACTCAGACATCACAAAGACCTTTCTCAGAAAGCTTCCTTCTAGTTTTTAACTGAGGATATTTCCTATGTTACCAGAGGCTTCAATGTGATCCAAAATATCCTTTCTCAGATTTCCCAAAAACAGTGCTGCCAAACTGCTCGAAGAAAAGTATTGTGTAACTCTGTGAGATGAATTATCACATCACAAAGCGGTTTCTCAGAAAGCTTCTTTCTACTTTTTATATGAAGATTTTCCTGTCACCATAAGCTTCAGTGAGCTCCCAAATATCCAATTACAGATTCCAAGAAAACTGTGTTAGCAAACTGCTCATTGAAAAGAACAGTGTAACTCTGAGAAGGATTCACACATCATAAGGATCTTTCTCAGAAAGCTTCTTTCTAGTGACTCTCTGAGGATACTTCCTTTGTCACCATATGCTTCAATGTGATCCAGAATATCCCCTCTCAGATTTTCCAAAACACTCTGCAATTCTGTGAGATGAATTAACACATCACAAAGTGGTTTCTCAGAAAGTTTCTTTCTAGTAATTATCTGAGGATATTTCCTTTATCGCCATTTGCCTCAGAGCACTCCCAAATATCCCATGGCAGATTCCACAAAAACAGTGTTAGCAAACTGCTCCACGAAAAGTAAGGTGTAACTCTGTCAAATGAATTCACACATCACAAAGCAGTTTCACAGAAAGTTTCTTTATGGTTTTTATCTGAGGATATTTCCTTTGTCACCATAGACCTCAATGCACTCCCAAATATTCTATTTCAGATTCCATGAAAACAGCGTTATCAAACTTCTCAAGGGAAAGAGCACTGTAAAGATAATAGATGAAATCACACATCACAAAGAAGTTTCTCAGAAAGGTTCCTTCAAGTTTTTCTCTGAGGATACTTCCTTCTTCACGAGAGGCCTCAATGTATTCCCAAATATCCCTTTACAGATTCCAGGAAAACAGTGTTAGCCAACTGCTCCATGAAAAGAAAGGTGTAACACAGCGAAGTGAATTGACACATAACAAAGAACTTTCTCAGAAAGCTTCTTTCTACATAGAATCAGAATATTTCCTTTGTCACAAGAGGCTTCAATGAGATCCAAATATACCTTCTCAGATTGACAAAAAAAGTGATAACAAGCATACCTTCTCAGATTGACAAAATCAGTGCTAACAAACAGTGCCATGAAAACAATCTTGTAATTCTGTGAGATGAATTCACAAATCACAAAGCAGTTTCTCAGAAATATTCTTTCTAGTTTTTGTATGAGGATATTTCCTTTGTCACCGTAAGATTCAATATGCTCTGAAATATCCCATAGCAGATTCCAAGAAACCAGTGTTAGCAAACTGCTCAATGAAAAGAACAGTGTAACATAGAGAGGTGAATTCACACATCACAAAGCAGTTTCTCAGAAAACTTCTTTTTCCTTTATATTTGAGGATATTTCTTTTGTCACCACAGGCTTCAATGCACTCACAAATATCCTATTGCAGTTTCCACGAACAGTGTCATCAAACTGCTCAATGAATAGAATGGTGTAACTCTGTGAGATGAAATTACACATCACAAAGCTGTTTCTCAGAAAGGTTCTTTCTAGATTTTATCTGAGGATACTTCCTTCTTCACCATATGCCTCAATGCATGCCCAAATATTCTGTTGCAGATTCCAGGAAAGCAGTGTTAGCAAATGCTCCATGAAAAGAAAGGACTAAATCAGTAACATGAATTCAAACAACACAAATAACTTTCTCAGAAAGCTTCTTTCTACTTTCTTATCAGGGGATATTTCCTTTGTCACTGTAGGCATCAAGGCAATCCAAAATATCCCTTCTGAGATTCCCCAAAACACTGCTACCAACTGCTCCATGAAATGAACACTGTATCTCTGTGAGGTGAATTCACACATCACAAAGAAGTTTCTCAGAAAGTTTCTTTCTAGTTTTTAACTGAGAATAATTATTTTTTCACTATAGGCCTCAATGCAGTCCCAAATATCCCTTTGCAGAATCCACAAAAAGAGTGGTAGCAAGCTGCTCCATGAAAATAAAGGTGTAACTCTGTGAGATGTATTCAGATATCACCAAAACCTTTCTCAGAAAGCTTCTTTCTAGTTTTTTTGTGAAGATAATTTCTTGTCACTCTAGACTTCAATGCTATCCAAAATATCCTTACTCAGATTACCCAAAAACCGGGCTAAAAAATTGATCCATGGAAAGAATTGTGTAACTCTGGGAAATGAATTAACACATCACAAAGCGGTTTCTCAGAAAGCTTCTTTCTAGTTTTTATAGGAATATATTTCCTTTGTCACCATAAGTTTCAATGTGCTCCAAAATATACTATTGAAGATTCCTAGAAAACAGTGATAGCAAGTTGCTCAATGAAAACAACAGTGTAACTGTGAAATGAATATACACATCACAAAGAAGTTTCTCAGAAAGCTTCCTTGTAGTCTTAGTCAGAGGGTATTTCCTTTGACGCCATAGGCTTCAATGCGATCCAAAATATCCCTTCTCAGATTCCCCAAAAACAGGACTACCAAACTGCTTCATGAAAAGGAATATGTAATTCTGTGAGATGATTTCAGAAATCACAAAGCAGTTCCTCAGAAAGGTTCTTTCTAGTTTTTATCTCAGGATATTTCCTTTGTCACCATAAACTTCAATGCCCTCCTAAATATCCCTTTGTAGTTTTCAAGAAAACAGTGTTAGCAAACTGAACAATGAACAGAACAGTGTAACACTGTGAGGTGAATTCACACATCACAAAGCAGTTACTCAGAAAACTTCTTTTTGGTTTTTCTATGAGAATATTTCCTTTGTCACCATATTCTTTGTTGCACTCCCAAGTATCCTACTGCAGACTCCATGAAAACAGTGTTATCAAAAGGCTTAAAATATCACAGCTTAGCTCTGTGAGATGAAATCACCAGTCACAAAGCAGTTTCTCAAAAAGCTTCTTTCTAGTTTTTATCTGAGGATATTTCCTTTTTCAACATAGCCTCAATGTGCTCCCAAATATCCCTTTGCAGATTCCACGAAAAGAGTATTTGCAATCTTCTCCATGAAAAGAAAGGTGTATCTCTTTGAGATGAGTTCACACATCTGAAATAACTTTCTCAGATTGCTTCTTTGTAGGTTTTATCTGAGGATATTTCCTTAGTCACCCTAGGTTTCAAGATGATCCAAAATATCCCTTCTCAGATTCCCCAAAAACAATGCTAACAAACTGATCCATGAAAGGAATCATGTAACTCTGTGAGATGATTTAACACATTATAAAGCAGTTTCTCAGAGGTCTTCTTTCTAGTTTTTATATAAGGATATTTCCCTTGTCACCATAAGCTTCAATATGCTCCAAAATATGTCATTGTAGATTCCAAGAAAACAGTGTTAGCAAACTGCTCCATGAAAACAACAGTGTAACTCAGTGCCTTTAATTCAAACATTACAAAGTAGATTCTGAGAAAGCTTTTTTCTAGTTTTTCTATGAGAATATTTCCTTTTCCACTATAGGCCTCAATGCACTCCCAAATATCCCTTTGCAGGTTCCATGAAAACAATGTTAGCAAATTGATACATGAAAAGTAAGGTGTAACTCTGTGTGATGAATTCACACATCAGAAAGAACTTTCTCAGAAAGCTTCTTTCTAGTTTTTAATCTGACCATATTTCCACTGTCACCATAGGCTTCAAATGCCATTGAAAATATCTCTTCTCAAATTCGCCATAAACAGTGCTTCCAAACGGATCCCTGAAAAGAATTGTGTAACTCTGTGAGATGAATTAGCACGTCACAAAGCGCTTTCTCAGAAAGGTTCTTTCTAGTTTTTATATTAGGATATTTGCTTTGTCAAATTAACCTTCAAAGCGCTCAGAAATATCCCATTGCAGATTCTAAGAACATGGAGTTAGGAAACTGCTCAATGAAAAGAATGGTGTAACTCTGTGATATGAATTTACACAACACAAAGAACTTTCCCAGAAAAATTCTCTCTAGTTTTTATGTGATGATATTTCCTTTGTTACTGTAGGGTTCAATGCAATTACAAACATCCCTTCTCGGTTTCCTCAAAAACAGTGCAATCAAACTGATCCAAGAAAAGAATCATGTAACTCTGTGAGATGAATTCGCAAAGCACAAAGCAGTTTCTCAGAAGGTATCTTTCTAATTTTTGTCTAAGGATACTTCCTTTCTCATGGTGTCAACGCACTCTGAAATATCCTATTGTAGATTCCAAGAAAACAGTGTTAACAATCTGTTCATTGAAAAGAGCAGTGTAACTCCGTGAATTGAATTCAGACCTCATAAAGCAGTTTCTCAGAAAGCTTCTTTTTGGTTTTCCTATGAGAATATTTCCTTTGTCAACATAGGCTTCAATTCACTCCCAAATACCATATTGAAGATTCCATGAAAACAGTGTTATCAAACTCCTCAATGAAAAGAATGGTGTAACTCTGTGAGATGAACTCACACATCACAATAACTTTCTCAGAAAGCTTATTTCTAATTTTTATCTAAGGATATTTCCTTTTTCATTATATTCCTCAAAGTGCTCCCAAATATCCCACTGCAGAGTCCACGAAAAAAGTGTTAGCAAACGGATCCATGAATAAAAACGTGTAAATCTGTGGGATGAAATCAGAAATCAGAAAGTAGTTTCTCAAAACTCTTCTTTTTGTTTTTTGTCTAAGGATATTTCCTTTGTCACCATAAGCCTCAATGAAATCCAATTTATCCATTATCAGATTCCCAAAAAACCGTGCTATGAAACTGCTACATGTAAAGAATGGTGTAAATCTGTGGGATGAAATCAGAAATCAGAAAGTAGTTTCTCAAAACTCTTCTTTTTGTTTTTTGTCTAAGGATATTTCCTTTGTCACCATAAGCCTCAATGAAATCCAATTTATCCATTATCAGATTCCCAAAAAACCGTGCTATGAAACTGCTACATGTAAAGAATGGTGTAACTCTGTGAGATGAATTCACATATAACAAACCTGTTTCTCAGAAAGCTTCCTTCTGTTTTTTTTCTAAGGATATTTCCTTTTTCACCACATTCCTCAATGTGTTCCAGAATATCCCATTGCACATTCCACGAAAATAGTGTTAACAATCAGTTACATGAAAGGAAAGGTGTATATCTGTGACATGAATTCACACATCACTAAGCAGCTTCTCAGAAAGCTTCTTTTTGGTTTGTGTCTGAGGATGTTTCCTTTATCACCATAGGCTTCAATGTGCTCCAAAATATCCTAATGCAGATTCCATGAAAATAGTGTTAGCAAACTGTTCCAATAAAAAAATCATGTAACTCTGTTAAATGAGTTCACACATCACAAAAGATTTTCTCAGAAAGCTTCTTTCTACTTTTTATCTGAGAATATTTTTTATATCAACATAGGCTTCAATCCAATCCAAAATATCACTTCTCTGTTTTCCCAAAAACAGTGCCACTAAACTCATCCATCAAATAATCATTTAACCCTATGAGATGAATTAACATATCACAAAGTGGTTTCTCAGATATTATCTTTCTAGTTTTTATATGAGAATATTTCCTTTGTCACCATAAGATTCTATGCACTCTGAAATATACTAATTTCAGAATGCTAATTCGAAGAAAACAGTGTTATCAAACTGCTCAATGAAAAGAGTGGTGTAACTCTGTGAGATGAATTCACACATGAAAAAGCAGTTTGTCAGAAAACTTCTTTCTAGTTTTTATCTGCGGATATTTTGTTTTTCACCATAAGCCTCAATGTGCTCCCAATTATCCCTTTGCAGATTCCAGGAAGGCAGTGTTAGCAAATTGCTGCGTGAAAATAAAGGTTTAACTCTGTGAGATGTATTCACTCATCACAAAGAATTTCCTCAGAAAGCTTCTTTCTAGTTTTCATCTGAGGATATTTCCTTTGTCTCCATAGGCTTCAATGTGCTCCCAAATATCCTATTCCAGATTCCACGGAAACACAGTTAGCAAACTGCTCCATGAAAATAATCTTGTAACACTGTTAGATGAATGCACACGTCACAAAAGAGTTTTTCAAAAAGCTTCTTTTTGTGTTCACCTGAGTATATATCCTCTGTCATCACAGAATTCTATGTGCTCCCAAATATCACCTTGAAGATTCCATGAAATCAGTGTTATCAAACAGCACAATGAAAAGAACGGTTTAAAACTGTGAGATGAATTCACACATAAAAAACCAGTTTCTCAGAAATCGTCTTTGTTGTTTTTATCTGAGGATACTTCATTTTTCACTGTAGGCCTCAATGCACTCCCAAATATCCCTTTGCAGATGCCACGAAAACAGTGTTATTAAATTGCTCAATGAAAAGAGCAGTGTAACCATGTGAGAGTAATTTACACATCACAAAGCATTTATTCAGAAAGCTTCTTTCTAGTTATTTCTGTGGATACTTCCTTTGTCACCATAGGCTGCAATGCAATCCAAATTATCCCTTCCCAAATTCCCCAAAAACAGTGCTACCAAACTGTTCCATGAAAAGTATAGTGTAACTCTGAGAGCTGAATAAACCAGTCACAAAGCAGTTTCTCAGAAAGCTTCTTTCTAGATTTGTCTTAGGATATTTCCTTTCTCACCATATTCTTCGATGTGCTCTGAAATATCCCATTGCATATTTTGGGAAAACAGTGTTATTAAACTGCTCAATGAAGAGAATGTTGTAACTCTGTGAGATGAATTAACACATCACAAAGGAGTTTCTCAGAAAGCTTCTTTCTAGTTATTGTTGGTGGATACTTCCTTTTTCACTGTAGGCCTCAATGTGCTCCCACATACGACTTTACAGATTCCACAAAAACAGGGTTAGCACACTGCCCTATGAAAACAAAGTTTTAACTCTGTGAGATAAATTCACATATCCCAAAGAGTTTTCATAGAAAGCTTCTTTGTACTTTTTATCTGAGAATATTTCTTTTGTCGCACTAGGCTTCAACACAGTCCAAAATATTTGTTCTCAGATTCACCAAAGAGTGCTACCAAACTTCCCCATGAAAAGAATCATGTAACTCTGTGATATGAATTCAAAAAACACAAAGCAGTTTCTCAGAAGGCTTATTTTTAATTTTTGTCTGAGGATATTTGCTCTGTCACCATAAGCTTCAATGGGCTCTGAAATATCCCATTACAGAATCCAAGAAAACAGTGTCAGCAAACTGCTCAATGAAAGAACAATGTAATTCTGTGAGATGAATTCACACATCACAAAACATTTTCTCAGAAACCTTCTTTCTTGTTTTTATCAGAGGATATTTAATTTTTCACCATGTGCTCCCAAATATCCTATTTCAAATTCCACAAAAAGAGTGTTAGCAAACTGCTCAATAAAAAGAAAGGTGTAACTGTTTGAGATGAATTCACACATCAAAAAGAACTTTCTAATAAAACTTCTTTCTAGTTTTTATGCGAGGATATTGCCTTTGTCATTATAGGCTTCAATGAACCCAAAATATCCTATTGCAGATTCCACAAAAACAGTGTTATCAAACAAATCAATGATAAGGGTTGTGTAACTCTGTGAGATGAATTCACACATCATAAAGCGGTTTCTCAGAAAGCTTCTTTCTATTTTTTATCTAAGGATATTTCCTCTTTCACTATAGGCCTCCATGCAAGCCCAAATATCCCTTTGCAGTTTCCACGAAAACAGTATTAGCAAACTGCTCAATAAACTAATAGTGTAACTCTGTGAGATGAACTCACACATCGCAAAGCATTTTCTCAGAAAGCTTCTTTCTACTTTTTATCTGAGGATATTAACTTTGTCACCATAGGTTTCAATGTGATCCAAAATACTCCTTCTCAGATACCCCAAAAATAGTGCTACCAAATTGATCCAAGAAAGGATCGTATAAATATGTGAGGTGAACTGACACATAACAAAGTGGTTTCTCAGAAAGCTTCTTTCTACTTTTTCTATGACGATATTTCCTAGGTCACTATAAGCCTCAATGAGCTATGAAATGTCCCATTGCAGATTCCAAGAAAAGAGTTTTAACAAACTGCTCAATAAAAAGGACAATGTAACACTATGTGGTGAATTCACAAATTGCAAAGCAATTTCTCAGAAAGCCTCTTTCTAGTTTTTATCTGAGGATAATTCCTGTTTCACTATAGGCCTCCATGCACTTCCATATATCCCTAACAGATTCCACGGAAACAGTGTTAGCAAACAGCTCAATAAAATAAATTATGTAACTCTGTGAGATGTATTCACACATCTTAAAGCAGTTTCTCAGAAAGCTTCTTTCTAGCTTTTATCCGAGGATATTTACTTTTTCACCATAGGCCTCAACATGCTCACAACTATCCCTTTGCAGATTCCACAAAAACAGTCTTAGCAAACAGCTCCATGAAAGCAAAGGTGAAATTCTGTGAGGTGAATTCACATATCACAAACACCTTTGTAAGAAAGATTCTTTCTGATTCTTATCTGAAGATATTTCCTTTGTCACCACAGGTTTCAATGCAATCCAAAATATCCCTTCTGAAATTCCCCAAATACAGTGCTACCAAACCGATACATGAAAAGAATCATGTAACTGGGTGAGATGAATTAACACATCACAAATCAGTTTCTTACATAGCTTCTTTCTACTGTTTCTATGAGGATATTTCCTATGTCACCATAATCTTCAATGCACTAAAAAATATCCCATTTCAGATTCCATAGCAACAGTGTTAGGAAACTGCTCAATGAAAAGGACATTGTAGCTCAGTGAGAGGAACTCACATGTCACAAAACAGTTTCTCAGGAAGATTCCTTCTTGTTTTTAGCTGAGAATATTTCGTTTTTCACACTAGGCCTCAATGCACTCCCAGTTATTCCTTTGCAGATTACAAGAAAAGAGTGTTAGCCAACTGCTCCATGATAAGAATGGTGTAACCCTGTGAGATGAATTTACACATCACAAAGCAGTTTCTCAGAAGCTTCTTTCTAGTTTTTATCTGAGAATGTTTCCTTTTTCACTGTAGTCCTCAATGGGCTCCTAAATATCCCATTGCAGACTCCATGAAAACAGTGTTAGAAAACTTCTCCAGGAAAAGAAAGATGTAGCTCTGTGAGATGAATTCACACATCACAAAGAGTGTCCTCAGAAAGCTTCTTTCTAGTTTTTATCTGAGGATATTTCCCTTGTCACCATAGGCTTCATTGAGGTCCACAATATCACTTCTCCAATTTCCCAAATACAGTGCTACCAATCTGCTCCATGAAAAGAATAATGATACTCTGTTAGGTAAATTCACAAATCAAAGAGCAGTTTCTCAGAAACTTCTTTCAAATTTTTGTCTGAGGATATATCCTTTTTCACCAGAAACTTCAATGCGCCCCAAAATATCCCATTGCAGATTTCAATAAAACAGTGTTAGCAAACTGCTCAATGAAAACAGCAGTGTAACTCTGGGAGATGAATTCACACATCACAAAGGGGTTTCTCGTAAAGCTTCTCTCTAGTTTTTGTGTGACAATATTTCCTTTGTCACCATGAACCTCAAAGTGCTCCAAAACATCCCATTGCAGATTCCAAGAAAACAGTGTTAGCAAACCACTCAAGGAAAAGAACAGTGTAACTCTGGGAGATGAATTCACATATCACAAAGCAGTTTCTCAGAAAGCTTCCTTCCAGGTTTTATCTGAGCATAATTAATTGCCACCATAGGCTTCAATGCAGTAGAAAATATCCTTTCTCAGATTACCCCATATCAGTTTTACCAAACTGATCCATGAAAAGAATCGTGTAGCATCATGATACGAATTAACACATCACAAAGCAGTTTCCCATAAAAATTCATTCTAGTTTTTATATGAGGATATTTCCTTTGACACTATAGGCTTCAATGCAATCCAAAATATCCCTTCTCGTATTCCCCTAAAACAGTACTACCATACTGCTCCATGAAAGGGATCATGTAACTGTGTGAGGTTAATTCACGTATCACAAAGTGATTTCTCAGGAAACTTCTTTCTAGTTTTTATCAGAGGATATTTCCTTTCTCAAAATAGGTTTTAATGCAATCCAAAATATCCTTTCTGAGATTCTCAAAAAAGAGTTCTATGAAAATGATCCACGAAAAGAACCTTGCAGCTCTGTGAGATGAATTAACACATCAGAGAGCAATTTTTCAGAAAGCTTCTTCCTAGTTTTTATAAGAGGATGTTTCATTTGTCACCATAAGCTTCAAAGTGCTGCAAAATATCCCCTTGCAGATTCAAAGAAAACACTGTTAGCAAACTGCTCAATGAAAACGGCAGTGTAATTCTCTTACATGAATTCACACATCACAAAGCAGTTTCTCTGAAATTTTTCTAGTTTTTGTCTGAGGATATTTCCTTTTTCACAACAAGCTTCAATGTGCTTTGAAATATTCCATTGTAGATTCCAAAAAAAACAGAGTTACAAAATTGCTCCATGAAAACAACAGTGAAATTTTGTGCATTGAATTCAAACACCACAGAGCTGATTCTCAGAAAGTTTCTTTCAGGATATTTCCTTATTTAGTAGAGGCCTCAAGGTACTCCAAAATATCCATTTGCAGATTCTACAAAAACAGTGTTAGCAAACTTCTCCATGAAAAGAAAGTGTAAATCTGTGAGATGAATTCACACATCACAAAGAACTTTCTCAGAAAGCTTCTTTATAGTTTTTATTGGTGGATATTTCCCTTGTCACCACAGGCTTCAATGAGATCCAAAATATCCCTTCTCAGATTCCCCAAAAACAGTGCTATCAAACTGATCCATGAGAAGAATCATGTAACACTGTGCAATGAATTCTCAAATCGCAAAGCAGTTTTGCAGAATATTTCTTTCTAGTTTTGTCTGAGGATATTTACTTTTCCCAATAAGCTTCAATGTGCTCTGAAATATCCCCATGGTAGATTGCAAGAAAACAGTGTCAGCAAACTGCTCAATGTAAAGAACACTGTAACTCTGTGAGTTGAATTCATGCATCACAGAGCAGTTGCTCAAAGAGCTTCTTTTTGGTTTTCCAATGGGGATATTTCCTTTGTCACCATAGGCTTAAATGCACTCCCAAATATCCTGTTGCAGACTCCAGGAAAACAGTGTTATCATATGTCTGAAAGAGAAGAATGGTGTA
>NW_012116799.1:183158-183556 GCF_000951035.1 Colobus angolensis palliatus | reverse complement strand
GCCTCAATGCAATCCAAAATATCCCTTTGCAGATTCCACAAAAACAGTGTAGCAAACTGCTCCATGAAAATAAACCTTTAATTCTGTGACATGAATTCACATATCTCTAACAACTTTCTTAGAAAGCTTTCTAGTTTTTATCTAAAAATATTTCCTTATTCACCATAGGCTTCAATGTGATCCAAATAACTGTTCTCAGATTCCCCAAAAACAGTGCTTATCAAGCTGATCCATGAAAAGAATTATGTAACTCTGTGAGATTAATTAACACCTCATATAGCAGTTTCTCAGAAAGTATGTTTCTAATTTTTCTGAGGATATTTCCTTATTCACAATAAGTTTAAATGTGCTCAGAAATATCCCATTGCAGATTCCAAGAAAACAGTGTTAACAAATTA
>NW_012116799.1:182794-183108 GCF_000951035.1 Colobus angolensis palliatus | reverse complement strand
TAATTTTTCTGAGGATATTTCCTTATTCACAATAAGTTTAAATGTGCTCAGAAATATCCCATTGCAGATTCCAAGAAAACAGTGTTAACAAATTACTCAATGAAAAGAACAGTGTAACTCTGTGCATTGTATTTCCACATCACAACACAGTCTCTCATAAAGTTTCTCTTTGGTTTTTATATGAGGATATTTCCTTTGTCACCACAGGCTTCAGTGTGTTCCCAAATATCCTATTGCAGATTCAATGAGAAAAGTGTTATCAAACTGCTCATTGAAAAGAATGGTGTGGCTCTGTGTGGTGAATTCACACATCA
>NW_012116799.1:177345-181454 GCF_000951035.1 Colobus angolensis palliatus | reverse complement strand
GACTCTCTCCAGTATTTATCTAAGGACATTTTCTTATTCACCATAAGCCTCAATGCATTCCCAAATATCCCTTTGTAAATTCCACGAAAACAGTGTTAGAAAGCTGCTCCATGAAAGGAAATGTGCAATACTGTGTGATGAATTCCCACACTACAAAATACTTTCTCAGAAAACTACTTTATAATTGTTATCAGAGGTTATTCCCTTTGTCACCACAGGCTTCAATGTGATCCAAAATATCCCTTCTCAGATTCCCCAAAAACAATGCTACCAAACAGCTCTTTGAAAACAATTTTGTAACTCTCTCTGTTAATTGAATTCACCAAGCACAGAGCAGTTTCTCAGAAAACTTCTTTCTAGTATTTTTCTGAGGATATTTCTGTTGTCACACTAAGCTTCAATGTGCTCCAAAATATCTCATTGCAGATTCCAAGAAAACATTACTAGCAAGCTGCTCAATGAAAATAACAGTGTATCTCTGTGAGATTAATTCACACATCACATAAAAGTTTTTCAGAAAGCTTCTATATAGTTTTTGTCTGTGGATAAATCTTTTTTCACTATTGGCTTCAATGTGTTCCCAATTATCTCTTTGCTTATTCCACAAAAACAGTATTAGCAAACTGCTCCATGAAAAGAAAGGTGGAACTCTCTGAAATGAATTCTCACATCGCAATGAACTTTCTCATAAAGCTTCTTTCTAGTTTTTATCTGAGGATATTTCCTTTGTCACCATGGGCTCCAATGTGATAAAAAATATATTTTCTCAGATACCGCCAAAACAGTGCTAACAGACTGATTCATGAAAAACACCATGAAACACTGTGAAATGAATTAACACATCTCAAAACAGTTTGTCAGAAACCTTCTTTCTAGTTTTTATCTGAAGATACTTCCTTTGTCACTATACGCTTAAAGGCGACCCGTAATATCACACTGTAGATTCCAAGAAAAAAGTTTTAGCATAGTGCTCAATGAAGAGAATAGTGCATTTCTATGAAATTAATTCATATATTACAAGGTAGTTTCTCAGAAAGCTCATTTTGTTTTTTTTCTGAGGATATTTCCTTTGTCACCATAGGCTTCAATGCGCTCCCAAATATCCTATTGCAGTTTCAACAAAAACTGTGTTATCAACCTGATCAATGAAGTGAACAGTGTAATTCTGTGAGATGAATTAACACATTGTAAAGTGGTTTCTCAGAAAGCTTCTTTCTAGTTTTTATATAAGGATATTTCCTTTTGCAATATAAACTTCAATGCGCTCCAAAATATCCAATTCTAGATTCCAAGAAAACAGTGTTAGAAACTGCTCAATGAAAGGAAAAGCGTAACTCTGTGAGATGATTTCACACATCCTGAAAGAGTTTCTCAGAAAGCTTCTTTTTGGTTTTTATCTGAGGGTATTTCCTTTGTCATTGTAAGCTTCAATACACAGCCAAATATCCTATTGTAGATTTCAAGAAAACAGTGCTGTCAAACTGCGCAATGTAAAGAATGGTGCAACTGTGTGAGACGAATTGACACATCATGAAGCAATTTCTCAGAAAGCTTCTTTCCAGTTTTTTTCTCAGTATATTTTGCTTTTCACCATAGGCCTCAACACGCTCCCAAGTATCCCTTTGAAGATTCCATGAAAACTGTGCTAGCAAACTCTTCCTTGAAAAGAAAGGCATAACTCTTTGAGAAGAAATGACACATCACAAAGAACTTTCTCAGAAAGCTTCTTTCCCGTCTTTATCTGAGGATATCTCCTTTGTCACTATAGGCTTCAAAGTGATCCAAAAAATCCCATCTCAGATTCCCCAAAAACAGTGCTACCAAACTGCTCCATAAAAAGTATTCTGTAACTCTGAGAAATGAATTCACACACCACAAAGCAGTTTCTCAGAAAGATTCTTCTTAGTTTTTATCTGAGGATATTGATTTTGTCACCATAGGCTTCAATGCAATCCAAAATATCCCTTCTCAGATTACCCCAAGAAAGTGCTACCAAACTGCTTCATGAAAAGAATCCTGTAACTCTGTGAGATGAATTCACAAATCTCAAAGCAGTTTATTAGAAAGCTTCTTTCTAATTTTTGTCTGAGGATATTTCCTTTGTCATCATAAGCTTCAAGGTGCTCGAAAACATCCCATTGCAGATTTAATGAAAGCAGTGTTAGCAAGCAGTTCAATGAAAATTCCAGTGTAACTCTGTGAGATGAATTCACACATCACAAACAATTTCTCAGAAAGATTCTTATTTATCAGAGGGTATTTCTTTGTCACTATCAGCTTCAATGTGATCCAAAATATCCCTTTGCAGATTCCACGAAAACAGTGTTAGCACACTACTCCATGAAAATAAAGGTGTAACTCTGTGGGATAAATTTACATATCACTAAGTGGGTTTTCAGGCAGCTTCTTTCTACTTTTTAACTAAGGATATTTCCTTTGTCAACATAGGCTTCAAAGCAATCCAAAATATCCCTTCTCAGATTCCCCCAAAACAGTGCTACCAAACAGCTCCATGAAAAGAATCGTATAACTCTGTGAGAAGAATTAACACATCACAAGGCAGTTTCTCAGAAAGTTTCTTTTTGGTTTTAATCTGAGGATATTTCCTTTGTCACCATAGGTTAAATGCCCTCCCAAACATCCTATTGCACATTCCAAGATAACAAGGTTATCAAATTGTTCAATGAAAAGAATGGTGTAACACTCTAAGATGAATTCACACATCACAAAACAGTTTCTCAGAAAGTTTCTTCCTAGTTTTAACTGAGTATTTTTGTTTATTCACTATGGGCCTCAAGGCACTTCCAAATATCCCTTTGCAGATTCCAAGAAAACAGTGTTAGCAAACTGCTCAATGAAAAGAAAGGTGTAACTCTGTGAGATGAATTCACACATCACAAAGACGTTTTCAGAAAGCTTCTTTGTCGTTTTCATCTGAGGATATTTACTTTGTCTCCATAGGCTTCAATGTACCCACATATATCCCTTTGCAGATTCCTGGAAAAATGTATTAGCATGCTGATCCAGGTAAAGAATCATGTAACTCTGTGAGATGAATGCACAAATCAGAAAACAGTTTCTCATAAAGCTTCTTTAAAGTTTTATCTGAGGATATTTAATTTGTCACCATAGACTTCTATGCTACGAAAAATATCCCTTCTGAGATTCCCCCAACACAGTGCTAAAAAAATGATCCAAGGAATGAATCGTGTAACTCTGTGAGATGAATTCACAAATCACAAGTAGTTTCCCAGAAAGCTTCTTTCTAGTTTTTGTATGAGGTTATATCCTTTGTTACCATAAGTTTCAATGTGCTCTGAAATATCCCATTGCAGATTCCAAGAAAACAGCATTAGTAAACTGCTCACTGAAAAGAACAGTGAAATGCTGTGAGATGAATTCACACATCTCAATGCAGTTTCTCACAAAGCCTCCTTCTAGTTTTTACCTGAGGATATTTCTTTTTCACCGTAGGCCTCAATGCGCTCTGAAATATCCCTTTGCAGATGTCACTTCAAGAGTGTTAGCAAACTGAATCTGTGAAAACAAAGATTTTAATTGGTCACATGAATTCACACAACATGAGGAACATTCTCTTAAATTGTGTTTCTACTTTTATATCAGAGGATATTTCCTTTGTCACCATAGGCGTCAATGCGATCCAAAATATCTCTTCTCAGATTCCCCAAACACAGTGCTACCAAACTGCTCCATTAAATGAACACTGTATCTCTATGAGATGAATTCACACAGCACAAAGCAGTTTCTCACAAAGTTTCTTTCTTGTTTTTATCTGAGAATAATTCATTTTTCACTATAGGCCTCAATGTGGTCCCAAATATCGGTTTGCAGATTCCACGAATACAGTGTTAGCAAACGGCTCCATGAAAACAAAGGTATAACTCTGTGAGATTAATTCACACATCATCAAAGCCTTTTTCAGGAAGCTTCTTTCTAGTATTTATCTGAGGATAATTTCTTGTCACTCTAGGCTTCAATGCTATCCAAAATATCCGTACTCAGATTCCTCAAAAACAGTGCTAAAAAGATGATCCAAGAAAAGAACTGTGTAACTCTGTGAGATGAATTAACACATCTCAAAGCGGTTT
>NW_012116799.1:171826-176970 GCF_000951035.1 Colobus angolensis palliatus | reverse complement strand
TAAATGGAGATAACTGTGTAACACTTTGAGATGAATTCACACATGGAAAGCCCTTTCTCAGAAAGCTTCTTTCTGTTTTTTATCTGAGAATATTTTTTCACCACAGGCCTCAATTTGCTCCCAAATATCCCTTTGTAGGTTCCACACAAACAGTGTTAGCATGCTGCTTCATGAAAAGAAATTGTTAACACTGTAAGTTGAGTTCCTGTATCATGAGGAAGTTTCTCAGAATGCTTCTTTATAGTTTTAATCTGAGGATATTTCCACTGTCACCATAGACTTAAAGGCAATCCAAAATATCACTTCTCAGATTCCCCAAAAACAGTGCTCTCAAACTGATCCATGAAAATAATTGTGTAAGGCTGTGAGATGAATTAACACATCTCAAAGTGGTTTCTCAGAAAGTATCTTTCTAGTTTTTATATGAGGATACTTCTTTTGTCACCATCAGCTTCAATCCAATCCAAAATATCCCTTCTCAGATTTCCCAAAAACTGTGCTAACAAACTGTTCCATGAAAGGAATCATGTAAGTCAGTGAGAAGAATTCACAAATCACAAAGTAGTTTTTCAAAAAGCTTCTTTCTAGTTTTTGTCTGAGGATATTTCCTCTGTCACCATATGCTTCAGTGCGCTCTGAAATATCCCATTGCAGATTACAAGAAAACAGTTTGAGCAAACTACTCAATGAAAAGAAGAGTGTAACTGTGAGATGAATTGATGCAACACAACGCATTTTCTCAGCAAACTACTTTTTGGTTTTTATCTGAGGATACTTGCTTTGTCACCAAGGGTTCATTGCACTCCCAAATATCCTACTGCAGATTCCACGAGAAAAGTGTATCAAACTTCTCCTTGAAAAGAATGGTGCAGCTCTGTGAGATGAATACACAAATCATGAAGCAGTTTTTAAGAAAAATTCTTTCTCGTTTTGGTCTGAGGATATTTCGTTTTTCACTATAGGCCTCAATGCACTCCCAAATGTCCCTTTGCAAATTTCACGAAAACAGTATTAGTAAACGGCTCCACGAAAATAAATGTGTAACTCTGTGAGATGAATTTCATATCTCAAAAAACTTTCTCAGAAAGCTTCTTTCTGGTTTTTATCTGAGGATATTTCCTTTCTCAATATATGCTTCAATGTGATTGATGTTATCCCTTCTCCAAGTCCCTCAAAACAGCGCCACCAAACTGATCTATGAAAAGAGTCGTGTAACTCTGTGAGATAAAATCACACGTCACAAAGTAGTCTCTCAGAAAGCTTCTTTCTAGTTTTCATCTGAGGATATTTAGTTTTGCGCCCTAGGCCTCAATGTGCTCGCAGATATCCCTTTGCAGATTCCATGAAAACAATGTTAGCAAACTGCTCCCTGAAAACAAAAGTGAAACTCTGTGAGATTAATTCACTCTTCACAAAGAAATTTCTCAGAATGCTACTTTCTAGTTTTTATCTGAGAGTATTTCCTTTGTTACCATAAGGTTCAAGGTGATCCAAAATATCCCTTCTCAGATTCCCCAAAAACAGTGATACAAAACTAACATATGAAAAGAATCATGTAAATCTGTGAGATGAATTAGCACATAACAAAACAGTTTCTCAGAAAGCTTCTTTCTCCTTTTTATCAGAGAATATTTAATTTTTCAGTATAGGCCTCAATGCACTGTCAAATATACCTCTGCCGATTCCACGATAACTGTGTTAGGAAGCTGTTCCTTGAAAAGAAAGGTGTAACTCTGTGAGACGAATTCACACATCACAAAGAACTTTCTCAGGAAGCTTCTTTCTAGTTTTTATCTGAAAATAATTTCTTTGTCACTATAGGCTTCAAAGTGATCCAAAATATCCCTTCTCAGATTCCCCAAAATGAGCTACCAAATTGATCTATGAAAGTAATCATTTAACTCTGTGAGATGAATTAACATATCATAAAGCAATTTTTCCAAAAGCTTCTTTCTATTTTTATATGATCGTATTTCCTTTGTCACCTTAAGTTTCAATGCCCTCCGAAGTATCCCTTTGCAGATTCCACAAATACATTGTTAGCAAACTCCTCAATGAAAAGAATGGTGTAACTCTGTGAGATGAATTCAAACATCACAAAGTAGTTTCCCAGAAAGCTTCCATCTAATTTTTATCTGAGGATATTTCCTTAATCACCATTGGCCTCAATGCATTCCAAATATCCCTTTTCAGATTGCACAAAAGCACTGTTTGCGAACTACTCCATGAAAAATAATGGTGCACTCTGTGTGATTAATTCACACAGCACAAATCAGTTACTCATAAAGTTTTTTTGTAGTTTTTATCTGAGGATATTTCCTTTGTCAAAATAGACTTCAATGCACTCCCCAATATACCGTTGCAGATTAAAAGAAAGCAGTATAATCAAACTGCTCAATGAACAGATCCTTGTAAATGTCAGAGATGAATTCACACATCACATGCAGTTTCTCAGAAAGCTTCTTTCTAGTTTTTATCTGAGGATATTTCCTTTTCCATCATAGGCCTCAATGCAGTCCCAAATATCCCATGGAAATTTCCATAAAAACAATTTATGCAAACTGTTCCATGAAAAGAGAGGTTAAATGTTGTGAGATGAAATGACATATCACAAAGTCCTTTCTGAGAAAGCTTCATTCTACTTTTTATCTGAGGATATTTTCTTTTTTTCCATACACTTCAGTGTGATCCAAAATATCTCTTCTCAGTTTCCCCAAAACCAGTGTTAGCAAACTGCTCCAAAAAGGATCGTGTAACTCTGTGATATGAATTCACAAATCAAAAGGCCGTTACTCAGAAACTGACTTTCTATTTATTGTCTGAGAATATTTCCTTTATCAACATAAGCTTCAGGGTGCTCAGAAATATCCCATTGCAGATTCCACGAAAACAGTGTTAGCTAACTGCTCCATGAAAAGAGCAGTGTAACTCTGTGAGAAGAATTAACACATCATAAAGGAGTTTCTCAGAAAGCTTCCTTCAAGTTTTTGTCTGAGAATATTTCCTTTCTCACCATATGCGTCAATGCACTCCCAAATATCCCTTTGCAGATTCCCCTAGAACAGTGTTAGCAAACTGCTACATGAATATTGAGGTGTAACACTTTGAGATGAATTCACACAAAATAAAGTCCTCTCTCAGAAAGCTTCTTTCTACCTTTTGTCTGAGGATATTCCTTTGTCACCCTAGGCTTCAATGAGATTCAAAATATCCCGACTCAGATTGCCCAAAAACAGTACTAACAAACTTCTCCATGAAAAGATTCGAGTAACTCTGTGAGATGAATTCTCAAATGACAGAGTAGTTTCTCAGAAAGCTTCTCCCTAGTTTTTCTCTGTGGATATTTCCTTTGTCACCATTGGCCATAGTGTGCTCCCAAATATCCTATTGCAGATTCCAGGAAAACAGTGTTATCAAACTGCTCAACGAAAAGTACAGTGTACCTCTGTGAGATGAATTCAAACATCACAAGGCGGTTTCTCAGAAAACTTCTTTCTAGTTTTTATCTGAGGATATTTACTTTTTCACTGTAGGCCTCAAAGCAGTCCCAGATATCCCTTTGCAGATTCCACAGAAACAATTTTAGCAAACTGTTCCGTGAAAGTAAGGTATAACTCTGTGAGATAAATTCACACATCACAAGCAGTCTCTCAGAAAGTTTCTTTTTGGTATTTATCTGATAATATTTCCTGTGTCACCATAATCTTCAATATGCTCCCAAGTATCGTAATACAGATTCCATTAATCAGTGTTATCACATTGTTCAGTGAAAAGAATGCTGTAACACTGTGAAATGAATTCACATATCACCACTCAGTTTCTCAGAAAGCTTCTTTATAGTTTTTATTTGAGAATATTTCGTTTTCCTCTCTAGGTTCCAAGGCACTCCCAAATGTTCCCTTTCAGATTCCACGAAAACAGTGTTAACACACAGCTTCATGAAAAGAAAGGAGTAACTCTGTGAGAAAAATTCACACATCACAAAGAAATTTGTCAGAAAGCTTCTTTCTAATGTTTATCTGAGGATGTTTCCTTTCTTACCATAGGCTTCAAGGCAATCCAAAATATCCCTTCTCAGATTCACCCACCACGGTGCTATCAAACTGATCCTTGAAAAGAATCAGGTAACTCTGCGAGATGAGCTAGCACAAGACAAAGAAGTTTCTCTGAAAGCTTCTTTCTAGTTTTTGTCTGAGGATATTTCCATTGTCACCATAAAGTTCAAGGTTCTCTGAAATATCCCACGGCAGATTCCAAGAAAACAGTGTTAGCAAACTGTTCAATGAAAAGAACTGTAACTCTGTGAGATGAATTCACACATCCAAAGCATTTCTCAGAAAGCTTCTATTGGTTTGTATGTGAGAATATTTCCTTTGTCACCATTGGCTTCAATGAGCTCCCAAATATCCTATTACAGATTCCATGAAAACTGTGTTATCAAACTGCTGAATGATAAGAATGGTGTAACTCTGTGAGATAAACTCACACATCACAAATCAGTTTCTCAGAAAGTTTTTTCTGGTTTTATCTGAAGATATTTCCTTTTTCACCATAGGCCTCAATGTGCACCAAAATATCCCTTTGCATATTTCATGAAAACAGTGTTACCAAATTGTTCCATGAAAACAAATTTGTAAGACAGTGAGATGAATTCACACATCACAAGGCAATTTCTCTGAAACTTCCTTCTAGTTTTTATCTGAGGATAATTCCTTTGTCATCATAGGCTTCAATGTGATGCAAAATATTTCTTCTCAAATTCTCCAAAAACAATGTGACCAAACTGCTCCATGAAAAGAATCATGTAACTCTGTGAGATGAACTCAAAAATCACAAAGTAGTTTCTCAGAAAGCTTCTTTCTAGTTTTATTTGAGAGTATTTCCTTTGTCACCATAGGCGTCAATATGATCCAAAATATCTCTTCTCAGACTCCCCGAAAACAGTGCTACCAAACTCTTCCATGAAATGAATCATGTAACTCAGTGAAATCAAGTACCACATCATAAAGCAGTTTCTCAGAAAGTTTCTCTCTAGTTTTTATATGAGAATATTTCCTTTTTCATCATAGGCCTCAATGTGCTCCCAGATATCCTTTGTAGATTCCATGAAAACAGTGTTAGCACACTGCTCCATGCAAATAAAG
>NW_012116799.1:168439-171455 GCF_000951035.1 Colobus angolensis palliatus | reverse complement strand
AGCAGTGTAATCTTGTGAGATGAATTCACACGTCACAAAGCAGTTTCTCAGAAAGCTTCTTTTCGGTTTTTATCTGAGTATATTTCCTTTGTCATCATAGGCTTCACTGCTCTCCCAACTACCCTATTGCAGAATCCATGAAAACTGATTATCAACTGCTCAATGAAAATAATGCTGTGTCTCTTTGAGATGAATTCATACATCACAAAGCAGTTTCTCATAAAGCTTCTTTCTAATTTTTATCTGAGAATATTTCCTTTTTCACTATAGGCCTCAATGTGCTCCCAAATATCCCATTGCAGATTCCACACAAACAGTGTTACCAGACTACTCCATGAAAAGAAAGGTGTAAATCTGTGGGATGAATTCAAACATCAAAAAGAACTTTCTCAGAAAGCTTCATTATAGTTTTTATCCGAGGATATTTCCTTTCTCACTATAGGCTTCAATGTGACACAAAATATCCCTTCTCAGATTCCCTTAAAACTGTGCTACCAATCTGCTCCATGGAAAGAATCATATTACTCTGTGATATGAATTCACAAATAACAAAGCAGTTTCTCAGAAAGTATCTTTCTAGTTTTTGTCTGGTGATATCTCCCTTTTCACAATAAGTTTCAATGCACTCCGAAATATCTCATTGCAGATTCCAAGAAAACAGTGTTAACAAACTGCTCCATGAAAAGAATAGCGTAACTATGTTTATTGAATTCACACGTCCCAAAGCAGTTTCTCAGAAAGCTTCTTTTTGATATTTCTCTAAGGATATTTTCTTTGTCATCATAGACTTCAAAGAACACCCAAATATCCTATTGCAGATACCAACAAAACAGTGCTATCAAACTGCCCAATGAAAAGTATGGTGTAACTCTGTGAGATGAATTCACACATCACAAAGCAGTTTCTCAGAAATCTTCTTTTTGGTTTTCCTATGAGGATGCTTCCTTTTTCACTATAGGCCTCAATGCATTCCCAAATATCCCTTTGCTGATTCCACGAAAACTGTGTTAGCAAACTCCTCCATGAAAACATAAGTTGTAACTCCAGGAGATGAATTCACACAATACAAATAACTTTCTCAGAAAGCTTCTTGTTACTTTTTATCTAAGAATATTTCCAAGTAACCATAGGCTTCAATGCCATCCAAAATACCCCTTCTCACATTACCCAGAAACAGTGCTAGCAAACTGTTCCATGAAAAGAATCGTGTAACTCTGTGAGATGATTTAAGACATCCAAAAGTGGTTTCTCAGAAAGCTTCCTTCTAGTATTTATATGCTATTTCCTTTGTCACCACAAGTTACAATGCGCTCCGAAATAGCCCATTGTAGAATTCAAAAAAAAGTGTCAACAAACTGCTCAATGAAAATATCACTGCAATTCTGTGAGATGAATTCACACATCACCAAGCAGTTTCTCAGAGAGCTTCTTTCTAGTTTTTAGCAGAGGATATTTTCTTTATCAACATCGGCCTCAATGCACTCCAAAATATCCCTTTGTATATTCCATGGAAACAGTGTTAGCAAACTGCTCCATGAAAAGTAAGGTGTAACTCTTTGAGATGAATTCACACATCACAAAATCTTTGTCCGAAGCTTCCTTCTTGTTTTCTGTTTTCACCAGAGGACCCAGTGTGTTCCCCAATATCCCTCTGTAGACTCCACAAAAACAGTGTTAGCAATCTACTCTGAAAACACAGGTGTAACTAAGTGAGATGAATAGACATATCACAAAGCAGATTCTCATAAAGCTACTTTCCAAGTTTTATATGATTATATTTTCTTTTTCACCGTAGGCTTCAATGCGATCCAAAATATTCTTTCTCAGATTCCACAAAAACATTGCTAACAGAATGATGCATGAAAAGAATCGTGTAGCTCTGTGAGATAAATTAAGATATCCCAAAGCCATTTCTCAGAAAACTTCTTTCTTGTTTTTATATGAAGATATTTCCTTTTTCACCATAAGCTTCAATGCACTCTGAAATATACCATTGCACATTCCAAGAAAATAGTGTTAGCAAACTAATCAATGAAAAGAACAGTGTAACTCTGTGAGATGAATTCACACATCAGAAAGCAGTTTTTCAGAAAAGTTCTTTTTGGTTTTCATTTCTGGATATTTCCCTTGTCACCATTGGCTTCAATGCGATGCCAAATACCCTATTGCAGATTCCACGAAAACAGTGTTATCAAACTGCTCAATGAAAAGCATGTTGTATATTTGTGAGATGAAATTGCACATCACAGACAGTTTCTCAGAATGCTTCTTTCTAGTTTTTATCTGAGGATATTTCCCTTTTTACTATATGCTGCAATGTGGTCCCCAATATCCCTGTGCAGACCCCACAAAAACAGTGTTAGCAGTCTACTCTGTGAAAACACAGGTGTAGCTCAGTGAGATGAATTAACACATCACAAAACAGTTTCTCATAACGCTTCTTTCCAGTTTTTGTATGATTATATTTCCTTTTTCGCCATAGGCTTCAATGCGACCCAAAATATTCTTTCTCAGATTCCACAAAACATTGCTAACAGACTGATCCATGAAAAGAATCGTGTAGCTCTGTAAGATGAATTAGACATCATAAAGCCATTTCTCAGAAAGCTTCTTTCTTGTTTTTATATGAGGATATTTCCTTTTTCACCATAAGTTTCAATGCAGTCTGAAATATACCATTGCAGATTCCAAGAAAAAAGTGTTAGCAAACTTGTCAATGAAAAGAACAGTGTAACTCTGTGAAATGAATTCACACATCAGAAAGCAGTTTTTCAGAAAACTTCTTTTTGGTTTTTATCTCTGGATATTTCCTTTGTCACCATTGGCTTCAATGCTCTGCCAAATATCCTATTGCAGATTCTGTGAAAACAGTGTTATCAAACTGCTCAATGAAAATAATGATGTATATCTGTGAGGTGAATTCAAACATCACAAAGCAGTTTCTCAGAAAGCTCCTTTTTCGTTTTTATCTGAGGATATTTCTTTTTCACTATAGTCCTCAATGTGCTCCCAAATA
>NW_012116799.1:155295-168189 GCF_000951035.1 Colobus angolensis palliatus | reverse complement strand
CTTCTTTCTAGTTTTTGTGTGAAGATAGTTCCTTTCTCACCATAGGCCTCAATGCACTCGTGAATATCCCTTTGCAGATTCCACAAAAACACTGTTAGCAAACTGCCCCGTGAAAAGAAAGATGTAACTCTGTGAGATGAATTCACATTTGAGAAAACAGTTTCTCATAATGCTTCTTTCTGGTTTTGGTCTGGGGATATTTCCTTTGTCACTATATTCTTGAAAGTGCTCCCAAATATCCTATTGCAGATTCCACAAAAACAGTGTTATGAATCTCATCAATGAAAACAACAGTGTTTCTCTGTAAGTTGAATTCACACATCAAAAAGTAGCTTCTCAGAAATCTTCTTTCGAGTTTTTATCTGAGGAAATTTCCTTTCACCATAGGCCTCAAGGTGCTCCCATATATCACTTTGCAGGTTCGACAAAAACAGGATTTGCAAGCTGTTCCATGAAAAGAAAGGTGTAACTCTGTGAGATGAATTCACACATCATAAAGCAGTCTCTCAGAAAGCTACTTTCTAATTTTCATAGGAGTATACATTTTTTCCAATATAGGCCTCAATGTGCTCCCAAATATCCCTTTGTAGATTCCAAGAAAAGAGAGTTAGCAACCTGCTCCACTAAAATAAAGCTGGAGCTCTGGGAGATTAATTCATATATACAAAGAACTTTGTCAGAAAGTTTCCTTCCAGTTCTTATCTGAGAATATTGGGTTTGTCACCATGTTCATCAAAGCAATCCAAAACATCCCTTCTCAGAATCCCCAAAACGGTGCTACCAAACTGATCCATGAAAAGAATCCTATAACTCTGTGAGGTGAATTAACATATCATGAAATGGTTTCTCAGAAAGCTTCTTTCTAGTTTTTATATGAGGACATTTCCTTTGTCACCTTAAGCTTCAATGAACTCCAAAATATCAGATTGCAGATTCCAAGAAAACTGTGGTAGTAAACTTCTTAATAAAAATTACAGTGTAACTCTGTGAGATGAATTTACACATCACAAAGATGTTTCTCAGTAAGCTTCTTTTTGGTTTTTGTCTGAGGATATTTCCTATTTTATAATCAGCCTCAACTCGCTCCCAAATATCCCTTTGCAGATTCCATGATAACAGTGTTAGCAAACTGTTCCATGTAAAGAAAGGTGTAGCTGCGAGATGAATTCACACATCACAAAAAAATTTCTCATAAGGCTTCTTTCTAGCTTTCATATGAGGATATTTCCTTTGTCACCATAGGCTTCAATGAGATCCAAATTATCCCTTCTCAGATTACCCAAAAACAGAGCTACCAAACTTATCCATGAAAAGAATTGTGTAACTCTGTGAGATGATTTAACACTTCAGAAAGCAGTTTCTCAGAAAGTTTTCTCTAGTTTTTATCTAAGGATATATCCTTTATTACCTTAGGCTTCATTACGACCCAAAATATTCCTTCTCAGATTCCCCAAAAACAGTGCTACCAAACTGCTCCAAGAAAAGAATCATGTAAAACTGTGAGATGAATTCACGAATCACAAAGCAGTTTCTCAGAAAGCTTATTTCTAGGATTTTTTTTTTGAGAATAGTCCCTTTTTCACCATTGGCCTCAATGAGCTCCCAAATATCCCTCTGCAGATTCCACGAAAACAGTGTTAGTAAAATGTTCCATGAAAAGAAAGGTGTATCTCTGTGAGATGAATTCACATGTCACAGAACAGTTTCTTAGAAAACTTCTTCTGGTTTTTGTCTGGAGGTATTTCCTTTGTCACCATATTCTTCAATGTGCTCCCAAATATGCTATTGTAGATTCCATGAAAACAGTGTTATCAAACTCCTCAATGAAAATAACTGTGTATCTACGTGAGTTGAATTCACACATACAAAAGTCATTTCTCAGAAATCTTCTTTGTGGTTTTTATCTGAGGATATTGCCTTTTCCACCATAGACCCATATATTACTTTGCGGATTCCAAAAAAACAGGCTTTGCAATCTGCTTCATGAAAAGAAACGTGAAATTCTATGAGATTAAGGCACACATCACAAAGAAATTTCTCAGAAATATTCATTCTTGTTTTTATCTGAGGATATATTCTTTGTCACCATAGGCATCAATGCAATCCAAAATATCCCTTCACAGATCCCCCAAAAACAGTGCTACCAATGTTCTCCATGAAAAGTACGGTGTAACTCTGTGAGATGAATTCAAGCATCACACAGCTGTTCCTCAGAAATCTTTTTTCCAGTTTTTGTCTGAGGATATTTCCTTTTTCAACATTTGCCTCAATGTACTTGCAAATATCCCTTTGCATATTTCAAAAAACAGTGTTTGCAGACTGATCCATGAAAAGAAAGGTGTAAGTCTGTGAGTTGAATTCACACATCACAAAGAAGTTTCTCAAAAAGCTTCTTTTTGTTTTTTTTTTTCTTAGGATATTTCCTTTGTCACCATAGGCTTCAATGCGCTCCAAAATATCCTCTTGCAGATTCCACAAAAATAGTGTTATCATACTTCTCGAAAACAACAGTGTATCTCTGTGAGATGAATTCACACATCCAGATGTTTTTCAGAAAGCTCCTTTGTAGATTTTATTTGAGGATATTTACTTTTTGACCGTATGCTTCAATGCGATCCATAATGTACCATTGCAGATTCCACAAAAATACAGTTAGCATACTCGTCAATGAACAAAATCGTGTAACTCTGTAAGGTTTATTCAAAAATCAGAAAGAAATTTCTCAGAATGTTTCCTTCTAGATTTTATCTGACGATATATCCTTTGTCACCACAGCCTTCAATGCGACCCAAAATATTCCCTCTCAGATTCCCAAAAAACAGTGCCACTAAATGGCTACATGAAAAGAATTGTGTAACCCTGTAAGATGAATTCACATATCACAAAGGAGTTTTTCAGAAAACTTCTTTCTACTTTTTTTCTTAGGATATGTCCTTTTTCACCATTTGCCTCAATGTGCTTGCGAATATCCCTTTGCAGATTCCACGAAAATAGTATTAGCAAGCCGCTCCATGAAAATAAAGGTGTAAATCTGTGAGATGATTTCACACATTGCAAAGCAGTTTCTCAGAAAGCTTGTTTTCTGTTTTTTGTCTGATTATAATTCCTTTGTCACCATAGTCTTCAATGTGCTCCTAAATAGCTCTTTTCAGGTACCACAAAAACAGAGATGATGGACTGCTCAACCAACAAAAAGGTAAAACGCTGTGAGATGAATACACACATCACAAAACCGTTTCTTGAAAAGCTTCTCTCCAGTTTTCATCTGAAGTTATTTCCTTTTTTACCATAGGCACCTAGGGGGTGCTGAATATCCCTTTGCAGATTCCGTAAGAACAGTGCTATCAAACTGCTCAAATAAAACAAAGGTGTAATACTGTGTGATGAATTCACCCATCACAAAGAAATTTCACAGAAAGATTCTTTCTATTTTTTATCTCAGGATATTCCCTTTTCCACCATCAGCTTCCATGCACTTCAAAATATCCCTTCTCAGACATCACATTAATGCGATTGAAAATATCCCCTTCAGATTAATCAAAAACAGCACTGATAAACTGATCCATGAAAAGAGTCATGTAACTCTGTGAGATGAATTAACCCATCACAAAGTGGTATCTCAGAAAGCTTCTTTCTAGGTTTTCCATGAGGATATTTCCTTTGTCAATATAAGATTCAACACACTCTGAAATATTCCATTTCAGAATCCAAGAAAGCAGTGTTAGAAAAACTGACCAATGAGAAGAACTGTGTAACTCTGTGAGATGAATTCACACATCAGAAACCAGTTTCTCAGAAATCTTCTTTGTGGTTTTTATCTGAGGGTATTTGTTATTTCACTACAGGCCTCAATGTGCTCACAAATATACCTTTGCAGATTCCACAAAAACTGTTAGCAAACTGCTCTATGAAAAGTAATGTGCAAGTCTGTGAGATAAATTCACACATCACAAATAACTCTCTCAGAAAGCTTCCTTCTAGTTTTTATCTGAGGATATTTTGTTTGTCACTATAGGCTTCAATGTGATCCAAAATATTCTTTTTCAGATTCACCAAGAGCAGTGCTAGCAAACTGCTCCATGAAAACAATTGGTGTAACTCTGGGGGGTGAATTCACACATCACAAAGCAGTTTCTGCAAAAAAAACTTCTTTGTAGTATATATCTGCCTATATATTTTTTCACTATAGGCCTCAGGGCCCTCCCAAATATCCGTTTGCACATTACACGAAAACAGTGTCAGCAAACTCTCTATGAAAAGAAAGGTGCAACTTTGTGAAATGAATTCACACATCACAAAGGACTTTCTCAGAAACTTTATTTCTAGTTTTTATCTGAGGATTTTCCTTAGTCACCATAGGCTTCAATGAGATCCAAAATATCCCTTTTGAGATTACTCAAAAGCAGTGCTACCAAACTGCTCCATGAAAACAATGGTGTAACTCAGTGAGATGAATTAACACATCACAAAGCTGTTTCTCCAATAGCATCTTTGTAGTTTTTATATGAGGATATTTCCTTTGTCTCAATAAGCCTCAAAGTGGTCCAAAATACCATATTGCAGATTAAAAGAAAACAGTGTTAGCAAACTGGGCAATGAATAGAACAGTGTAACTCTGTGGGATGAATTCACACATCACAAAACAGTTTCTCATAAAGCCTCCTTCTAGTTTTTATCCCAGGATATTTACTTTTTCAATATAGGTCTCAAAGGGCTCTGAAATATCCCTTTGGAGATTCTGCAAAAACAGTGTCAGAAAACTGCTCCATGAAAAGAAAGGTGTATCTCTGTGAGATGAATTCACACATCACAAAAACTTCCTAAGAAAGCTTCTTTCTAGTTTTTATCTGTGATATTCCCTTTGTCACCGTAGGCTTCGATGCAATCCAAAATGTCCCAACTCAAATTCAGCCAAAACAGTGCTACCAAACTGCTCCATGAAAAGTTTTGTGTAAATCAATGAGACAAATTCACGAATCACAAAGCAGTTTCTCAGAAAGCTTCTTTCTACTTTTTGTCTGAGGATATTTCCTTTGTCACCGTAAACTTCAATGCACTCTGAAATATCCCATTGCAGATTCCAAGAAAACAGTGTTAGCAAACTGCTCAATGAACAGAACAGTGTAACTCTGTAAGATGAATTCACAAATCAAAAAGAAGTCTCTAAAAGTTTATTTCTAGTTTTTATCTGAGGATATTTCCTTTTTTACCATAGGCCTAAATGCACTCCCAAATATCCCTCTGCAGATTCCACCACAACAGTGTTAGCAGAGTGCTCCATGAAAAGGAAAGGTATAATTCTGTGTGACGAATTCAAACATCACAAAGAACTTTCTCAGAAATCTTCTTTCTAGTTTTTATCTCAGGATATTTACTTTTTCACCATAGGCTTTAATGCAACCCAAAATATCTCCTATCAGATTAACTGAAAACAGTGCTACTAAACTGCTCTATGACAAGTATGGTGTAACTCTGTGAGATGAATTAACATATCACAAAACTGTTTCTCAGATAGCATCTTTCTGGTTTTTGTATGAGGATATTTCCTTTGTCACCATAAGCTTCAAAGTGCTCCGAAATATCATATTGCATATTAAAAGAAAGCAGTGTTAGCAAACTGCTCAGTGAAAAGAACAGTGAAACTCTGTGAGATGAATTTACACATCATGAAGTAGTTTCACAGGAAGCTTCTTTCTAGTTTTTATCTGATGATATTCCCTTTGTCACTGTAGGCTTCAATGCAATCCAAAATATCCCTCCTCAAATTCCCCAAAAACAATGCTATCAAACTGCTCCATGAAAAGTTTTGTGTAAATCAATCAATGAGATGAAATCATGAATCACAAAGTAGCTTCTCAGAAAGTTTCTTTCTAATTTTTGTTTGAGGATATATCCTTTGTCACCGTAAACTTCAATGTACTCTGAAATACTCCGTTGCAGATTCGATGAAAAGAGTGTTAGTGAACTGCTCAATGAAGAGAACAGTACAACTCTGTAAGATGAATTCACACATAACAAAGAAGTCTCTGAAAGTTTATTTCTAGTTTTTATCTGAGGATATTTATTTTTTCACCATAGGCCTCAAAGCACTCCCAAATATCCCTCTGTAGATTCCACCACAACAGTGTTAACAAAGTGCTCCATAAAAAGGAAAAGTGTAATTCTGTGTGATGAATTCAAACATCACAAAGAACTTTCTCACAAATTTTCTTTCTAGTTTTTATCTGAGGATATTTACTTTTTCACCATAGGCTTTAATGTGATCCTAAATATCCCCTATCAGATTAACCAAAAACAATGCTATCAAACTGCTCCATGAAAAGTATGGTGTAACTCTGTGAGATGAATTAACGCATCACAAAACTGTTTCTCAGATAGCATCTTTCTGGTTTCTGTATGAGGATATTTCGTTTGTCACCATAAGCTTCAAAGTGCTCCGTAAAATCATATTGCATATTGAAAGAAAACAGTGTTAACAAACTGCTCAATGAGAAGAACAATGCAACTCTGTAAGATGAATTTACACATCACAAAGCAGTTTCACAGAAAGCTTCTTTCTAGTTTTTATCTGAGGATATTTGCTTTTTCACCATAGGCTTCAATGAGATCCACAACATCCCTTCTCAATTTCCATGAAAACAGTACTACCAATCTGCTCCATAAATAGAATGGTGAAAATCTGTGAATTGAATTCACACACCACAAAGCTGTTTATCAGAAATCTTCTTTCTAGTTTTGAACTTAGGATATTTCCTTTTCACCATATTCCTCAATGCGCTCCCAAATATCTCATTGCAGATTCCATGAAAAAAAGTGTTAGTAATCTTCTCAATGAAAAGAGAGGTGTAACTCTATCAGATGAATTCACACGTCAAAAAGAAGTTTCGTAGAAAGTTGCTTTGTAGTTTTTATCTGGGGATATTTCCTTTTTCACCATAGACCTCAAGGTGCTCCAAAGTACCCCTTGGCAGATTCCACAAAAACAGTGTTAGCAAGCTGCTCCATGAAAAGAAAGGTGTGTTTCCTTTGTCATTACTGGCTTCAATGCCATCCATTATATCCCTTCTCAGATTTCCCAAAAAGAGTTCAACCAAACTGCTCCATTAAAAAAATCATGTAACTCTGGGAGATAAATTAGCAAATCAAAAACCAGTTTCTCAGAAAGCTTCTATCTAGTTTGTGCATGAGGATATTTCCATTTTTACTATAGGCCTCAATGCACTTGCAAATATGCCCTGCAGATTTCACGAAAATAGTGTTAGCAAACTGCTCCATGAAAAGAAACATGTAAATCTGTGACATGAATACCCAAATCCCAAAGCAGTTTCTCAGAAAACTTTTTTTTGGTTTTTATCTGAGGATATTTCCTTTGTCAACATAGGTTTCAATGCACTCCAAAATATACTATTGCAGATTCCTCGACAACAGTGTTATCAAATTGCTCCAGGAAAGGAATCGTTTTACTCTGTGAGATGAATTCACAAATTACCAAGCAGTTTCTCAGAAAGATTCTTTCCAGTTTTTATCTGAGGATATTTCCTTCTTCACCACAGGCTTCAATGTGATCCAAAATATCCATTCTCAGATTCCCTAAAAGCAGTGCTACCAAGCAGATCTATGAAAAGAATTGTGTAACTCTGTGAGATGAATTAACCCATCATGACGTGGTTTTTCAGAAAGTTTCTATCTAGTTTTTATTTGAGGATATTTCCTTTTCCACCCTAAGCTTCAATGCACTCTGAAATATCAGACTGCAGATTCCAAGAAAACAGTGTTAGTAAACTGCTCTATGAAACGTACAGTGTGACTATGTGAGGTGAATTCACACATCACAAAACAGTTTCTCAGAAATCTTCTTTCTAGTTTTGTCTTAAAATATTTCCTTTTACACCATAGCCCTCAATGCTTTCCCTAATATCCCTTTGCAGATTCCATGAAAATACTTATAGCAAACTACTCCATGAATAGAAAGGTGTCAATTTCTGAGATGAATTCACACATCATAAATCAGTATCTCAGAAATCTTCTTTTTGTTTTTTGTCTGAGGATATTTCCTTTATTATGATCGATCTTACCTCACTCCCAAATATCCCTTTGCAGATTCCCCAAACACAGTGTTAGCAAACTGCTCCTTGAGAAGAAAGATGTAACTCTGTGAGATGAATTCACACATGACAAAACAGTTTCTCAGAAAGTTTCTTTTTGGTTTATGTCTGTGGATATTTCCTTTGTCACCATATTCTTCAATGTACTCCCAAATATCCTACTGCAGATTCCATGAAAACAGTGTTACAAAACTTCTCAATGAAAACAACAGTGTCTCTCTGTGAGATGAATTCACACATCCAAAAGCAGTTTGTCAGAAATATTTCTAGTTTTTATCTGAGGATATTTCCTTTTTCACCATAGGCCTCAATGCACTCTGGAGTATCCCTTCACAGGTTCCATGAAAAAAGTGTTAGCACACTTCTCAGTGAAAAGAATGCTGTAACTCTGTGAGATGAATTCACACATCACAAAGAAGTTTCTCAGAAAGTTTCCTTCTAGATTTTAGCTGAGGATATTTCCTTTGTCACCATAGACTTCAATATGATCTAAAATAGTCCTTCTCAGATTTCCCTAAAACTGTGCTACCTTACAGTTACATGAATAGAATCGTGTAACTGTGTGAGAAGAATTCACAAATCACAAAGGAGTTTCTCAAAAAGCTTCTTTCTCATTTTCGTTGGAGGATATTTCCTTTGCCACCATAAGCTTCAATGTGCTCTGAAATATCCCATTGCAAATTCCAAGAAAGCAGTGTTAGCAAACTGTTCAATGAAAAGAACCATTGTAAGTCTCTGACATGATATTACACACCACAAAGAAGACTCATAAAGCTTCTTTCTTGGTTTCTCCGAGAATGTTTCATTTTTTACAAAATGCGTCAGTGTTCTCCGAAATATGTCAATTCAGATTCCAAGAAAACAGTGTTAGTAAACTGCTCAATGAAATGAACACTGTAACTCTGTGATTTGAATTCACACAGCACAAAGTCGTTTCTCAGAAAGCTTCTTTTTGGTTTTTCTGTAAGGATTTTTACTTTGTCACCAGAGGATTCAATACGTTCCCAAATACCCTGTTGCAGATTCCATGTAAGCAGTGTTATCAACTTGCACAATGAAAAGAATGGTGCAACATTGTGAGATGAATTCACACATCACAAAACAGTTTCTCAGAAAGCTTCTTTCTAGTTTTTTTCTGAGGATATTTCCTTTTTCACAATAGGCTTCAAAGCATTCCCAAATATCCCTTTGCAGATTCCACGAAAACTCTGTTAGCCAACGGCCCCATGAAAAGAAAGGTTTATCTCTGTGCGATAATTTCACACATCACAAAGAAGTGCCTCAGAAAGATTTTTTCTACTTTTTATCTGAGAATAATGCCTTAGTCAATATAGGCTTCAATGACATCAAAAGTATCCCCTCTCAGATTGCCCAAACACAGTGCTACGAAACTGATCCATGATAAGAATCGTGTAACTCTTTGAGAGGAATTAACACATCACAAAGTGGTTTCTCAGAAAGCTTCTTTTTACTTTTTTTTTTCCTGAGGATATTTCCTTTGTCACCATATGCTTCAAAGAACTCTGAATTATCCCATTGCAAATTCCAAGAAAACTGTTACCAAGCTGCTTAGTGAAAAGAACAGTGTAATTCTCTGATATGAATTCACACATCACAAAGCAGTTTCTCAGAAATCTTCTTTCTAGTTTTTGTCTGAGAATATTTCCTTTTTCACAATAAGCTCCAATGTGCTCCAAAATATGCCATTGTAGATTTCAAGAAAACAGTGTTAGCAAACTGCACAATGAAAAGGACAGTGTAACTCAGTGAGCTGAATTCACACATCTCAAAGCAGTGTCTCAAAAAGCTTCTTTCTATTTTTTATCTGAGGATATTTCCTTTGCATCATAGGCTTCAATGTGCTCCCAAATATCCTTTTGCCGATTCTACGATAACAATTTTATCAAACTGGTCGATGAAAAGAATGGTGTAACTATGTGAGGTGAATTCACAAATCACAAAACAGTTGCTCAGAAAGCTTTCTTCTTGTTTTTATCTGATTATATTTCTTTTTTCACTGTAGGCCTCAATGTGCTCCCAAATATCCCTTTGCAGATTCCATGAAAAATCTGTTTGCAAACTGTTCCATGAAAAGAAAGGTGTCATTCTGTGAGATGAATTCACACAACACAGAGAACTTTCTCAGAAAGTTTCTTTATAGTTGTTATCTGAGGATATTTTCTTTTTCTCCATGGACTTCAATGCTATCCAAAATATCCTTTCTCAGATTCCATGAAAACAGTGGTAACACACTGATCCATGAAAAGTTTCGTGTTTTGCTGTGAGATGAATTAACACATCTCAAAGCAGTTTCTCAGAAGGCGTTTTTTTCATTTTTATAAGAGGATATTTCATTTGTCATCATAGCCTTCAATGTGATCCAAAATAACCCTTCTCAGATCCATGTAAGCAGTGTTATCAACTTGCACAATGAAAAGAATGGTGCAACACTGTGAGATGAATTCACACATCACAAAACAGTTTCTCAGAAAGCTTCTTTCTAGTTTTTTTCTGAGGATATTTCCTTTTTCACAATAGGCTTCAAAGCATTCCCAAATATCCCTTTGCAGATTCCACGAAAACTCTGTTAGCCAACGGCCCCATGAAAAGAAAGGTTTATCTCTGTGCGATAATTTCACACATCACAAAGAAGTGCCTCAGAAAGATTTTTTCTACTTTTTATCTGAGAATAATGCCTTAGTCAATATAGGCTTCAATGACATCAAAAGTATCCCCTCTCAGATTGCCCAAACACAGTGCTACGAAACTGATCCATGATAAGAATCGTGTAACTCTTTGAGAGGAATTAACACATCACAAAGTGGTTTCTCAGAAAGCTTCTTTTTACTTTTTTTTTTCCTGAGGATATTTCCTTTGTCACCATATGCTTCAAAGAACTCTGAATTATCCCATTGCAAATTCCAAGAAAACTGTTACCAAGCTGCTTAGTGAAAAGAACAGTGTAATTCTCTGATATGAATTCACACATCACAAAGCAGTTTCTCAGAAATCTTCTTTCTAGTTTTTGTCTGAGAATATTTCCTTTTTCACAATAAGCTCCAATGTGCTCCAAAATATGCCATTGTAGATTTCAAGAAAACAGTGTTAGCAAACTGCACAATGAAAAGGACAGTGTAACTCAGTGAGCTGAATTCACACATCTCAAAGCAGTGTCTCAAAAAGCTTCTTTCTATTTTTTATCTGAGGATATTTCCTTTGCATCATAGGCTTCAATGTGCTCCCAAATATCCTTTTGCCGATTCTACGATAACAATTTTATCAAACTGGTCGATGAAAAGAATGGTGTAACTATGTGAGGTGAATTCACAAATCACAAAACAGTTGCTCAGAAAGCTTTCTTCTTGTTTTTATCTGATTATATTTCTTTTTTCACTGTAGGCCTCAATGTGCTCCCAAATATCCCTTTGCAGATTCCATGAAAAATCTGTTTGCAAACTGTTCCATGAAAAGAAAGGTGTCATTCTGTGAGATGAATTCACACAACACAGAGAACTTTCTCAGAAAGTTTCTTTATAGTTGTTATCTGAGGATATTTTCTTTTTCTCCATGGACTTCAATGCTATCCAAAATATCCTTTCTCAGATTCCATGAAAACAGTGGTAACACACTGATCCATGAAAAGTTTCGTGTTTTGCTGTGAGATGAATTAACACATCTCAAAGCAGTTTCTCAGAAGGCGTTTTTTTCATTTTTATAAGAGGATATTTCATTTGTCATCATAGCCTTCAATGTGATCCAAAATAACCCTTCTCAGATTCCCAAAAACAGTGCAATCAAACAGCCAAATAAAAAGAACCGTGTAATTCTGGCATGAATTCACAAATCACAAAGCAGTTTCTCAGAAACCTTGTTTCTATTTTTTGTCTGACGATGTTTCTTTTGTCACCATAAGGTTCAATGTGCTCTGAAATATCCCATTACAGATTCCAAGAAAACAGTGTTAGCAAACTGCTCAGTGAAAAGAACAGTGTAACCCTATGAGATGAATTGACACAACACAAAGCAGTTTCTCAGAAAGCTTCTTTTGTTTTTATTCTGTGTATATTTCCTTTATCACCATAATTTTCAAGGCACTCACAAATATTCTATGGCAGATTCCATGAAAAAAGTGATATCAAATGGCTCAATAAAAACAATGCCATAACTCAGTGAGATGAATTTGCACGTCAAAAAGCAGTTTCTCAGAAAGCTTCTTTCTAATTTTTATGTGAGGATATTGCCTTTTTCACTATAGTCTACAATGCCCTAACAAATATCCCACTGCAGATTCCACAGAAAGAGTGTTAACAAACTGCTATATTAAAACAAACGTGTAACTCAGTGAGGTGAATAAACGCATCACAAAGCAGTTTCTCAAAAACCATATTTCCGTTTTCAGAAGTGGATAATTCTCTTGTCACCACAGGCTTCATCCAATTCTAATATCCCTTCTCAGATCCCCCTTAAACAGTGCTACCAAACTGCTCCATGAAAATAGTCATGTAATGCTCTGAGATGAATTAACACATCTAAAAGTGGCTTCTCAGAAAGCTTCTTTCTGGTTTTTATATGAGGATACTTCCTTTGTCACCATATATTTCAATGTGATCCAAAATATTCCTTCTCAGATTCCACAAAAACAGTGATAACAAACTGCTCCATGAAAAGAATCGTGTAACTCTGTGAGATGAATTCAGAAACCACAAAGCTGCTTTTCCAGAAGCTTCTTTCTTGTTTTTGTCTCAGGATATTTCCTTTGTCACCATAAGCTTCAATGCACTCCGAAATA
>NW_012116799.1:149654-153930 GCF_000951035.1 Colobus angolensis palliatus | reverse complement strand
CTCCATGAGATGAATTCAGATATCACAAATAACTTTCTCAGAAAGTTTCTTTCTAGTTTTTATCGGAGGATATTTCCTTAGTCACCTCAGGCTTCAGTGTAATCCAAAATATCCCATCTCTGATTTCCCAAAAAAGTGCTACCAAACTACTCCCTGTAAAGAATCACGTGGCTCTGTGAGATGAATTCAAAAATCACAAAGCAGTTTCTCAGAAAGCTTCTTTCTAGTTTTGTCAGAGGTTATTTCCTATTTCACCACAAACTACAATGCCCTCCGAAATGTTCCATTGTTGATTCCAAGAAAACAGTGTTAGTAAACTGCTCAATGATAACAACAGTGTAACTCTATGAGTTAAATTCACACATCAAAAAGCAGTTTCTCAGAAAGTTTCTTATTGACTTTTCTCTGACGATATTTTCCTTGTCACATAGCCTTCAATGAGCTACTAAATATCCCATTGCAGATTCCATGAAAACAGTGTTATCAAACTGCACAATGAGAGGAACGGTGTAACCTTGTGAGATGAATTCACACATCACAAAGCAGTTTCTCCGAAATATTCTTTCTAGTTTTTCTCTGAGGATATTTCCTTTTTCAATATAGGCCTCAATGAACTCCCAAATATCTCTTTCAAGATTAAACGAAAACTGTGTTAGCAAACTGCTCCATGAAAAGAAAGGTGCAATTCTGTGAGAAGAATTCATACATCAGAAAGAACTTTCTCAGATAGCTTCTTTCTAGTTTTTATCTGAGAATATTTCTTTAGTCACCATAGGCTTCAATGTGATCCAAAATATCCCTTCTCAGATTCCCCCAAAACAGTGTTACCAAACTGATCCACGAAAAGAATCATGTAACCCTGTGAGATGGATTCACAAATCACAAATCAGTTTCTCAGAAAAATTCCCTCTAGTTTTTGTCTCTAGATATTTAATTTTTCACAGTAAGCTCAATGCAGTGCAAGATATGCCATTGTAGATTCCAAGTAAGCAATGTTACCACCTGTTGAATGAAAAGGACAGTGTAACTCTGTGCGTTGAATTCACACATCACAAGCAGTTTCTCACAAAACATCTTTCTAGTTTTTATCTGAGGATATTTCCTTAATCACCATAGGCCTCAATGTGCTCTCAAATATTCCTGTGCAGATTCCACAAAAACTGTGTTAGCAAATTGCTCCATGAAAAGAAGCATGTAATTCTGTGAGATGAATTTGCACATCATATATAAGTTTCTCAGAAAGCTTCTTTCTAGTTTTTATCTGAGGATATTACCTTTGTAAACAGGGACTTCAACACAATTGAAAATATTCTTTCTCAGATTCCACGAAAACACTGTTAACACACTGATCCATGAAAAGAATTGTGTAAGGCCATGGGATAAATTAATACATCACAATCGGGTTTCTCAGAAAGCTTCTTTCTCGTTTTTATATGAGGATATTTCCTTGGTCACCATATGCTTCATTGTGATTCAATATATCCCTTTTCAGATTCCCCCAAAACAGTACTATCAAACTGCGTCATGAAAAGAATCATGTAACTCTGGGATGAATTCACAAATCACAAAGCAGTTTTTCAGAAATCTTCTTTCTAGTTTTTGTCTGAGGATATTTACTTTGTCAACATAAGCTTAAATGCGCTTTGAAATATCCCATTGCAGATTCCAAGAAACAGTGTTACCAAACCATTCAATGAAAAGAATAGTGTAACTTTGTGAGGTGAATTGACAGAATACAATTCAATTTCTCAGAAAGCTTCTTTTTGGTTGGCATCTGAGGATATTTCCTATTTCACCATAGGCTTCAATGCACTCCCAAATATCCTATTGCAGATTTCATGAAAAAAGTGTTATCAAACTGCTCAATGAAAAGAACTGTGTACTTCTGTGAGATGAATTCACACGTCACAAAGCAGTTTCTTGGTAAAGCTCTTTCTAATGTTCATCTAAGGATATTGCCTAATTCACTTTATGCCACAATGCTCTCCCAAATATCCCTTTGCTGATTCCACGAAAACAGTGTTAGCAAATGGATCCCTCAAAAGACAGGTGTAACACACTGAGATGAATTCACACATCAAAAAGAACGTTCTCAGGAAGCTTCGTTCTAGTTTTTACCTGAGTGTTTTTCATTAGTCACCAAAGGCTTCAATGCGACCAAAAATATTCCTTCTCAGTTTCCCCAGAAACACTGCTACCATGCTGATACATGAAATCAATCGTGTAACTCTGTGAGATGAATTAACAAATCACAAAGTAGTTTCTCTGAAAGCTTCTTTCTAGTTTTATATGAAGATATTTTCTTTGTCACCATAAGCTTCAATGTGCTCCAAAATATCCCATTGTAGATTACAAGAAAACAGTGTTAGCATACTCCCTAATGAAAAGAACAGTGTATCTCTGTGAGATGCATTCACACATCAAAATGCAGTTTCTCAGAAAACTTCTTTCTAGTTTTTATCTGACTATATTTCCTTTGAAAACAAGGTCTTCAGTAGGATCCAAAATATCCTGTCTCAGATTTCATGAAAACAGTGTTAACACACTGATCCATGAAAATAATCCTCTAACTCTGTGAGATGAATTAACACGTCTGAAAGCAGTTTCTCAGAAAGCTTCTTTCTCGTTTTTATATGAGGATTTTTCATTTGTCACCAAAGGCTTCCTTGTGATTCAATTTATCCCTTCTCAGATTCCCCAAAAACAGTGCTACCAAACTGTTTCATGAAAGGAATCATGTAACTCTGAGATGAATTCACAAATCACAAAGCAGTTTTTCAGAAAGCTTCTTTCTAGTTTTTGTCTGATGATATTTCCTTTATCAACACAAACTTCATTGCACTCCAAAATATCCCATTGCACATTCCAAGAAAATGGTGTTAGCAAACCTTCAATTTAAAGAACAGTGTAACTTTGTGAGATGAATTGACACAATACAATTCCGTTTCTCAGAAAGCTTATTTTTGGTTTTCATCTGAGGATATTTTCTATTTCACTGTAGGCTTCAATGCATTCTCAAATATTTTATTGCAGATTCCACGAAAAAAAGTGTGATCAAACTGCTCAATGAAAAGAACGGTGTACCACTGTGAGATGAATTCACACATCACAAGGCAGTTTCTCAGAAAGGCTCTTTCTACTTTTTATCTGAGGATATTACCTTATTCTCTTTAGGCCACAATGCACTCCCAAATATCCCTTTGCTGGTTCCACGAAAACAGTGTTAGCAAACAGATCCCTCAAAATAAAGGTGTAACACGGTGCGATGAATTCTCACATCAAAAATAACTTTCTCAGAAAGCTTCATTCTAGTTTCTACCTGAGTGTTTTTCCATAGTCACCAAAGACTTCACTGTGACCGAAAATATTCCTTCTCAGTTTCCTCATAAACACTGCTACCAAGCTGATACATTAAATCAATCGTGTAACTCTGTGACTGAATTAGAACATCACAAAGCAGTTTCTCTGAATGTTTCTCTGTAGTTTTTATATGAAGATATTTTCTTTGTCACCATAAGCTTCAATATGCTCCAAAACATCCCATTGCAGATTACTAGAAAACAGGGTTAGCATACTGCTTAATGAAAAGAACAGTGTAACTCTGTGAGTTGAGTTCTCACGTCACTAAGGAGATTCTCAGAAAGCTTCTTTCTCCTTTCTCTATGAGGATATATCCTTTTTTACTATAGGCCTCAATGTGCTCCCAAATATCCCTTTGTAGATTCCACGAAAACAGTGTCAGCAAACTGTTCCATGAAAAGCAAGGAGTTTCTCTGTGAGGTGAATTCACACAGTACAAAGAACTTTCTCAGAAAACTTCTTTCAAGTTTTTATCTGAGGATATTTTCTTAGTCACCACAGCCTTCAATGCAATCCAAAATATCCCTTCTAATATTCCACAAAACCAGTGCTACCAAACTACCACTTGAAAAGAATCATATAAATCTGTGAGATGAATTCACAAATCACAAAGCAGTTTCGCAGAATGCATCTTCCTAATTTTTATCTGAGGATATTTCTTTAGTTCACATAGGGTTCAATACAATCCAAAATATCCTCTCTCAGATTACACAAAAATAGTGCTAACAAACTGATCCATGAAAAGCATCGTGTAACTCTGTGAGGTGAATTAACACATCACAATGTGGTTTCTCAGAAAGCTTCTTTCTAGTTTTCATAAGAGGATATTTCTTTTGTCACAATAAGCTTCAATGTGCTCTGAAATACCCCAGTGCAGATTCCAAGATAATAGTGTTAGCAAAATCCTCAATGAAAA
>NW_012116799.1:147224-149526 GCF_000951035.1 Colobus angolensis palliatus | reverse complement strand
TACTCCATTGCAGATTCCTCAAAAACAGTATTAGCAAACTGCTCCATGAAAAGAAAAGTGTAATTCTCTTGATTGAATTCACACAACACAAAGAACTTTCTCAGGACGCTTCTTTCTAATTTTTATCTGTGGATATTTCCTATGTCAAAATAGGCTTCAAATGGATCCAAAATATCCAATCACAGTTTCCCCAGAAAGAGTGCTATCAAACTGATCCATGAAAAGAATTGTGTAACTCTGTGAGATAAATTCACAAATTTCAAAGCAAAAATCACAGAGCAGTTTCTCAGAATGTTTTCTTTCAGGTTTTGTCTGAGTATATTTACTTTTTCACAATAAGCTTCCATGTGCTCCAAAATATCCCACCTTTGGTTCCAAGAAAACAGCGTTAGTAAACTGTTCAATGAAAAGATTAGGGTGACTTGGTGAGTTGAATTCCCACATCACAAAGCAGTTTATCAGAAAGCTTCTCTTTGGTTTTCCATGGGGATATTTCCTTTGTCACCATAGCCTTGAGTGCACTCCCAAATATCCCTTTGCAGATTCCTCGAAAACAGTGCTTGCAAAGAGCTCCATGAAAAGAAAGGTGTAATTCTGTGAGATGAATTCACACATCAAAAATAACTTTCTCAGAAAGCTTCTTTCTATTATTTTTCTGAGAGTATTTCCTTTCTCTCCGTAGGCTCTAATGTGATCCAAAATATCTCTTCTCAGATTCCCCAGAAGCAGTGCTATGAAACCAACCCATTGAAAACATCATGTAATTCTGTGAGATGAATTCACAAATCACAAAGGAGTTTGTCAGAAAGTTTGTTTCTAGAATTGTCTGAGATATTTAATTTTTAACAATAGGCATCAATGTGCTCCAAAATATGCCATTGCAGATTACAAGGAAACAGTGTTAGCAAACTGCTCAATGAAAAGAGCAGTGTAACTCTATGAGTTGAATTCACCCATCACAAAGCAGTTTCTCAGATAGCTTCTTTCTAGTTTTTGTCCGAGGATATTTCCTTTTTCACCTTAGGCCCCAATGAGCTCCCAAATATCCCTTTGTAGTTTCCACGAAAAGAGTGTTAGCATTGTGCTCCATGAAAAGAAAGGTGTGACTCTGTGAGATGAATTAACACACCCCAAAGAACTTTCTCAGAAAGCTTTTTTATGCCTTTTATCTGCAGGTATTTCCTTTGTCACCACAGGCTTCAATGTGATCCAAAATATTACTCCTCTGTTTCCCCAAAAACAGTGCTATCAAACTGATCCATTGAATACATCATATAACTCTGTGAGATGAATTCGTAGATCACAAAGGAGTTTCTCAAAAAGTTTCTGTCTAGTTTTTGTCTGAGGACATTTACTTTTTAACAGTAGGCTTCAATGTGCTCCAAAATATGACATTGCAGTTTCCAAAAAAACAGTGCCAGCAAACTGCTCAATGAAAAGAACAGTGTAACTCTGTGAGATGAATTCACACATCACTAAGCAGTTTCTCAGAAAGCTTATTTCTCGTTTTCCTATGATATATCCTTTTTCAATATAGTCTACAAGGTCCTCGCAAATATCCCTTTGTAGATCCCATGAAAACTATGTTTAGAATCTGCTCCATGAAAAGAAAGGTGTAATTCTGTGAGATTAATTCACACATCACAAAGAACTTTCTCAGAGCTTCTTTCTAGTTTTTAACTGAGGATATTTCTTTAGTCACCATAAGCTTAAATGTGATCCAAAATATCCCTTCTCAGATTCCCCAAAAACAGTGCTATCAAACTGACCCATAAAAAGAATCGTGTAACTCTGAGAGATGAATTCACAAATCATAAAGCAGTTTCTCAGAATGTTTCTTTCCTTTTTTTCTGAGGATACTTGCTTTGTCACCATAAGCTTCAATGTGCTCTGAAAAATCTCATTGCAGATTACAAGAAAACAGTGTTAGAAAACTGCACAATGAAAAGAAAGGTCTAATCCTTTGAGATAAATTCACACACCACAACGTAGTTTCTCAGAAGGGTTCTTTATGGTTTTTACCTGAAGGTATTTCCTTTGTCACAAAAGGCTTCAAAGTGATCAAAATATCCCTTCTCAGATTCCCCAAAAACAGTGCTACCAAACTGATCCATGAAAAGAATCGTGTAACTCCATTAGGTGAATCAACACATCACAAAGTGAATTCTCAGAAAGCATATTTCTATTTTTATATGAGGATATATCTATTTGAGTATAGATCCTTTTTCACTAGAGGCTTCAATGCACTCAAAATATCCTAGTGCAGATTCCATGAAAACAGTGTTAACAAAATGCTCATTGA
>NW_012116799.1:140334-142979 GCF_000951035.1 Colobus angolensis palliatus | reverse complement strand
AAAAGAGTGTTAGCATTGTGCTCCATGAAAAGAAAGGTGTGACTCTGTGAGATGAATTAACACACCCCAAAGAACTTTCTCAGAAAGCTTTTTTATGCCTTTTATCTGCAGGTATTTCCTTTGTCACCACAGGCTTCAATGTGATCCAAAATATTACTCCTCTGTTTCCCCAAAAACAGTGCTATCAAACTGATCCATTGAATACATCATATAACTCTGTGAGATGAATTCGTAGATCACAAAGGAGTTTCTCAGAAAGTTTCTGTCTAGTTTTTGTCTGAGGACATTTACTTTTTAACAGTAGGCTTCAATGTGCTCCAAAATATGACATTGCAGTTTCCAAAAAAACAGTGCCAGCAAACTGCTCAATGAAAAGAACAGTGTAACTCTGTGAGATGAATTCACACATCACTAAGCAGTTTCTCAGAAAGCTTATTTCTCGTTTTCCTATGATATATCCTTTTTCAATATAGTCTACAAGGTCCTCGCAAATATCCCTTTGTAGATCCCATGAAAACTATGTTTAGAATCTGCTCCATGAAAAGAAAGGTGTAATTCTGTGAGATTAATTCACACATCACAAAGAACTTTCTCAGAGCTTCTTTCTAGTTTTTAACTGAGGATATTTCTTTAGTCACCATAAGCTTAAATGTGATCCAAAATATCCCTTCTCAGATTCCCCAAAAACAGTGCTATCAAACTGACCCATAAAAAGAATCGTGTAACTCTGAGAGATGAATTCACAAATCATAAAGCAGTTTCTCAGAATGTTTCTTTCCTTTTTTTCTGAGGATACTTGCTTTGTCACCATAAGCTTCAATGTGCTCTGAAAAATCTCATTGCAGATTACAAGAAAACAGTGTTAGAAAACTGCACAATGAAAAGAAAGGTCTAATCCTTTGAGATAAATTCACACACCACAACGTAGTTTCTCAGAAGGGTTCTTTATGGTTTTTACCTGAAGGTATTTCCTTTGTCACAAAAGGCTTCAAAGTGATCAAAATATCCCTTCTCAGATTCCCCAAAAACAGTGCTACCATACTGATCCATGAAAAGAATCGTGTAACTCCATTAGGTGAATCAACACATCACAAAGTGAATTCTCAGAAAGCATATTTCTATTTTTATATGAGGATATATCTATTTGAGTATAGATCCTTTTTCACTAGAGGCTTCAATGCACTCAAAATATCCTAGTGCAGATTCCATGAAAACAGTGTTAACAAAATGCTCATTGAAAAGATCAGTGTAACTCTGTGAGATGAATTCACACATCGCAAAGCAGTTTCTCAGAAAGCTTCTTTTCGGTTTTTGTCTGAGGATATTTCCTTTGTTACCATAGGCTTCAATGCACTCCCAATTAACCTATTACAGATTCCATGAAACAGTGATACCAAACTGCTCCATGAATAGAAATGTGTAACTCTGTGAAATGAATTCACACATGACAAAGAAGTCTCTCAGAGAGGTTGTTTCCAGTTTTTATCTGAGAATATTTCCTTTGTCACCGTAGGCTTCAAAGCCATCCAAAATATCCCTTCTCAGATTCCCCAAAAACAGTGCTACCAAAATGATACATGAAAAGAATCGTGTAACCCTGTTATGTGAATTAACACATCACAAAGTGATTTCTCAGAAATCTTCTTTCTAGTTTTTATATGAGCATATTTCCTATGTCACCATAACCTTCAATGCACTCCGAGATATCCCATTGCAGATTCCAAGAACACAGAGTTATCGAACTGTTCAATGAAAAGAATACTGTAACTCTGTGAGTTGAATTCACACATCACTAAGCAGTTTCTCAGAAAGCTTATTTCTAGCTATTATTTGAGTATAGATCCTTTATCACTAGAGGCTTCCATGTACTCCCAAATGTCCTAGTGCAGATTCCACGAAAAGAGTGTTAGCAAACTGCTCCATGAAAATAGTGGTGTAACTGTGTGGCCCTTATCTGGGGATATTTCCTTTTTCACCTTATCCCTCTATGTGCTCTCAAATATCACATTGCAGATTCCATGATAAAAGTGTTACTAAACATTTCAATAGAAAGAATGGTGTAACTTTGAGAGATGAATCCACACAGCACAAAGGAATTTCATAAAAGTTTTTCTTTTGGTTTTTATCTGAGGATATTTCCTTTGTCACCAGAGGCTTCAATGTGCTCCAAAATATCCTATTGCAGATTCCACGAAATCAGTGTTATCAATCTGCTCAATGAAAACAACGATGTAACTCTGTAAGATGAATTCACACATCACAATGAAGATTCTCAGAAAGCTTCTTTCTAGTTTTTATCTGAGGATATATCCCATTTCACCATAGGCCTCAATGTGCTCCCAAATATCCCTTTGCAGATTTCACAAAAACAGTGTTATCAAACTGCTCCATGAAAAGAAAGGTGTACTTCTGTGAGATGAATTCACACATCACAAAGAACTTTCTCAAAAAAGTTTATTTCTAGTTTTTATCTGAGGATATTTCCTTTGTCACCATAAACTTCAATGCACTCCAGAATATTTCATTTCAGATTCCAAGAAAACGGTGTTACCAAAGTGCTCACTGAAAAGAACACTGATACTCTGTGAGATGAATTCACTAACCACAAAGCAGTTTCTCAGAAAGCTTACTTTTGGTTTTTATCA
>NW_012116799.1:137309-140284 GCF_000951035.1 Colobus angolensis palliatus | reverse complement strand
TCAGAAAGCTTACTTTTGGTTTTTATCATTATATTTCCTGTGTCACCATAAACTTCAATGCCCTACCAAAAAACCTGTTCAAGATTCCTCAAAACAGTATTAGCAAAGTGCTCCATGAAAAGAAAGGTGTTACTCGGTGAGATGAATGCACACTTCACAAAGAAGATTCACAGAAAGCTTCTTTCTAGTTTTTATCTGAGGATATTTTTGTCACCGTGGGCTTTGATGCAATTCAAAGTATCCCTTCTCAGATTCCCCAAAAACAGTGCAACCAAACTGTGCCATGATAAGATAAGTGTAACTCTGTGAGATGAATTCACACTTTACAAAAGAGTTTCACAGAAAGTTTCTTGTTGGTTTTTTTCTGAGGATATTTCGTTTGTCACCATAGGCTTCATTGCACTCCAAAATATTCTATTGCAGATTCCACGAAAACAGTGTTAGCAAACTGCTCCACAAAAAGAGTGGTGTAACTGTGTGAGACGAATTCACACATCACAAAGTAGTTTCTCAGAAAGCTTCCTTCTAGTTTGCATTTGAGAATATTACCATTTTCAACATAGGTCTCAACTTGATCCCAAATATCATATTGTAGATTCCAAAAAAACAGAATAACAAAGTTCTCCATGAAAAGAAAGGGGCTACTATGTGAGATGAATACACACTTCACATATAATTTTCTCAGGAATCTTCTTTCTAGTTTTGATCTGATTATATTTCGTTTGTCACCATAGACGTCAATGCAATCCAAAATATCCCTTTTCAGTTTCCCCAATAACATGCTACCAATCTGCTCCATGAAAAGAATCGTGTAACAATGTGACATGAATTCACAAATCACAAAACAGTTTCTCAGAAAGCTTCTTTCCAGTTTTTGCATTAGGATATTTCCATTTTCACTATAGGCCTCAATGCATTAGCCAATATCTCTTTTGAGATTACACGAAAAGATTGTTATCAAAATGCTCCATGAAAAGAAATGTGTGAATCTGTGAAACGAGTTCACACATCATGAAGGAGTTTCTCAGAAACCTGCCTTTTGTTTTTTGTCTGAGGATATTTCTTTTGTCATCTTAGGCTTCAATACACTCCCAAATATCCCATTGCAGATTCCACGAAAACAGTGTTAGCAAACTGCTCCAAGAGAAGCATCATGTAACTCCGTGAGATGTATACACAAATCACAAAGCAGTCTCTCAGAAAGCTTCTTTCTAGTTTTTATGTGAGGATATTTCCTTTGTCATATAGGCTTCAATGGGATCCAAAGTATCCCTTCTCAGATTCCCCAAAAACAGTGCTACCATTGTGCTCCATGAAAGGAGTGGTGTAACTGTGGAATTAATTCAATCCTCAGAAAGCTGTTTCTCTGAAAGCTTCTTTCTAGTTTTTATGTGAGGATATTACATTTGTCACCATATTCCTCAATGTGCTCCAGAATATCCCATTGCAGATTCTACAAAAATGTGTTAGCAAACTTTTCTTTTTTTTTTCCTAATTTTTTGTATTTTTAGTAGAGATGGTGTTTCACCGTGTTAGCCAGGATGGTCTTGATCTCCTGACCTCATGATCCGCCCACCTTGGCCTCCCAAAGTGCTGGGATTACATGGGTGAGGACCCCAGTCCTTGAATTGAGGCCCATCCTACTCCAAGATGACATCTTCTGAACTAATCCCATTTGTAATGATCCTATTTCCTAATCAGATCATCTTCTGGTCCTGGGGGTTAGGATGTGAATTTATGGATGGGGTGGGGGGTACTACGATTTGCCCCTTAACACTCCCCTTCCCCCAGTTCACCATGTGAACCCTTAGTCCTTGTGTGTGAGGATGAAAATCCCAGGTGGCGTTACCAAGTGGGAAGCAGTAGCTTTTGACTTTTACATCAATTGACCAAGGGATCGGTGTGGCCCAGAAAGTACAAACGGGGGGAAGGTGGTCCCCAGACTAGGGCCCCAAATTCCTCTCCCCATTGGGCGGGGGCCAGGAGAAGAGGTGACATAGGTGTCTGAAACAGCTGCTACAGATGGCTCAGCATCCTCTCAAAGGGGCCAGGTCACCCACCTGTTTGGAGGAGTTTGGCCAGAGTCCGATTGGGAGAAAAGAGGTGGAGAAAGCTCACAACCCTCACTGTGCCCAGCAGAACAGCTCCAGAAGGCACGAGGGGCACGGCCGGTTGGCCCTGGGGCTCAGAGGCTGCTCTCGTCTAGCATCCTGCCCAGGTCCTTGCAGATCCTGTGCAGGTGGGAGTGGTAGGGCTTGGGGGGGCCGTAAATCATGGCCAGGAAGTCTCGGTCGGCCAGGTGGCTGAACATGTGATTGATGCGGCTGTGGGACTTGGTGGTCAGCTGGGGCCCACGGCCTGGTGCAGCAGGTCGCGGCACTCAAGCAGCCCGGCAGCCAGCACTTGCCAGTCGAAGGTGAAGTCCACCTGCTGGAAGCTGATGGCCATGATGGCCAGGAAGTGTGCCTGTTGGCGGAAGTGCCACAGCAACGTCAGCTCCTCCCCGCCCAGCTGGTCCCCACGCAGCAGCAGCCCCAGCTTCAGGGCCACCTTCACCAGGTTCTTCAGCATCTTCTGGTCCTCCTTGCAGCTGTGTGTGAACTCCCTGGTGGTGCGGTACAGCTCGTCCAGCACCTCGCTGCTGGTGTCATACAACAGCACGGCCACCACTGCCTTAGATGTCATCTTACTCAGGAGCTTCTTCTGCGCCTGCAGAGCCAGACTCTTGGTGCTGAAGGTGTCCATGGCCTGCCCTTGGAGAAGAGTCTGTGCGTTCAGCTGTCGGGGGTCAGTCCAACCACCTCCGTGGGCTGGGGTCATTGCTGCGGTGGTGGGAGCAGCACCGGAGCTGGGCCAGGGCCGGGGCAGGTGTAAACTTTTCAATGCAACGAATGGTGTAACTCTGTGAGATGAATTCACACATCAGAAAGCAGTTTCTCAGAATATTTCATTTTGGTTTTTGTCTGAGGATATTG
>NW_012116799.1:127520-137259 GCF_000951035.1 Colobus angolensis palliatus | reverse complement strand
AGTCCTTGAATTGAGGCCCATCCTACTCCAAGATGACATCTTCTGAACTAATCCCATTTGTAATGATCCTATTTCCTAATCAGATCATCTTCTGGTCCTGGGGGTTAGGATGTGAATTTATGGATGGGGTGGGGGGTACTACGATTTGCCCCTTAACACTCCCCTTCCCCCAGTTCACCATGTGAACCCTTAGTCCTTGTGTGTGAGGATGAAAATCCCAGGTGGCGTTACCAAGTGGGAAGCAGTAGCTTTTGACTTTTACATCAATTGACCAAGGGATCGGTGTGGCCCAGAAAGTACAAACGGGGGGAAGGTGGTCCCCAGACTAGGGCCCCAAATTCCTCTCCCCATTGGGCGGGGGCCAGGAGAAGAGGTGACATAGGTGTCTGAAACAGCTGCTACAGATGGCTCAGCATCCTCTCAAAGGGGCCAGGTCACCCACCTGTTTGGAGGAGTTTGGCCAGAGTCCGATTGGGAGAAAAGAGGTGGAGAAAGCTCACAACCCTCACTGTGCCCAGCAGAACAGCTCCAGAAGGCACGAGGGGCACGGCCGGTTGGCCCTGGGGCTCAGAGGCTGCTCTCGTCTAGCATCCTGCCCAGGTCCTTGCAGATCCTGTGCAGGTGGGAGTGGTAGGGCTTGGGGGGGCCGTAAATCATGGCCAGGAAGTCTCGGTCGGCCAGGTGGCTGAACATGTGATTGATGCGGCTGTGGGACTTGGTGGTCAGCTGGGGCCCACGGCCTGGTGCAGCAGGTCGCGGCACTCAAGCAGCCCGGCAGCCAGCACTTGCCAGTCGAAGGTGAAGTCCACCTGCTGGAAGCTGATGGCCATGATGGCCAGGAAGTGTGCCTGTTGGCGGAAGTGCCACAGCAACGTCAGCTCCTCCCCGCCCAGCTGGTCCCCACGCAGCAGCAGCCCCAGCTTCAGGGCCACCTTCACCAGGTTCTTGAGCATCTTCTGGTCCTCCTTGCAGCTGTGTGTGAACTCCCTGGTGGTGCGGTACAGCTCGTCCAGCACCTCGCTGCTGGTGTCATACAACAGCACGGCCACCACTGCCTTAGATGTCATCTTACTCAGGAGCTTCTTCTGCGCCTGCAGAGCCAGACTCTTGGTGCTGAAGGTGTCCATGGCCTGCTCTTGGAGAAGAGTCTGTGCGTTCAGCTGTCGGGGGTCAGTCCAACCACCTCCGTGGGCTGGGGTCATTGCTGCGGTGGTGGGAGCAGCACCGGAGCTGGGCCAGGGCCGGGGCAGGTGTAAACTTTTCAATGCAACGAATGGTGTAACTCTGTGAGATGAATTCACACATCAGAAAGCAGTTTCTCAGAATATTTCATTTTGGTTTTTGTCTGAGGATATTGTCTTTGTTACTGTAAGCTTCAATGTGATCCAAAATATTCCTTCTCAGATTCCCCAAAACAGTCCTACCAAACTGATCCATACAAAGTGTCGTGTAACTCTGTGAGATGAATTTAAAAATCCTAAAGCAGTTTCACAGAAAGCATCTTTCTAGTTTTTGAATGAGGATATTTCCTTTTTCACTATAAGCCTCAATGTGCTCGCAAATATGTATTTGCATATTCTACGAAAATCGTGTTATGAAACTGCTCCATGAAAAGAAATGTGTAATTCGTTCATTTGAATTCACAGACCCCAAAGCTGTTTCTTAGAAAGTTTCTATTTGGCTTTTGACTGAGGATATTTCCTTTGTCACCACAAGCTTGAATGCTCTCCCAAATATCCTATTGCAGATTCCACGAAAATAGCGTTATCACACTGCTCATTGAAAAGAATGGTGTAACGCTGTAATACGAATTCATGCATCACCAAGCAGTTTCTCAGAAAGCTTATTTCTATTTTTTATCTGAGTATATTTATTTTTTCTCTATAGTCCTCAATGCAAACCCAAACATCCCTTTGCAGATTCCACGAAAACAGTATTACAAGACTACTCTGTGAAAAGATAGCTGTAATTCTGTGAAATGAACTCACACATCACAAAGAACTTCCTCAGAATGCTTCTTTCTAGTTTTTGTCTGAGGATATTTCCTTTGTCACCATAGGTTTCATGAAATCCAAAACATCGTATTGTTCATTTCATGAACACAATGTTAGCAAACTGCTCCCAGAAAATAGTCATGGAACTCTGTGAGATTAATATGCATATCGCAAATCTATTTCTCAGAAAGTTTCTTGCTAGCTTTTATCTGATTATATTTCCATTGTCACACTAGGCTTCAATGTGATCCAAAATATCCCTTCTCAGATTTCCCAAAAACAGTGCTAACAAACTGCTCCATGAAAGGAAATTTTAAGTCTGTGAGATGAAGTCACAAATTATGAAACACTTTGTCAGAAACTTCTTTCTAGTTTTTTTCTCAGGATATTTCCTTTGTCAACATAAGCTTCAATGCACTCCAAAATATCCCATTGCATTTTTCAGGAAAACAGGGTTAGCAAGCTAGTCAAAGAAAAGAATAGTGTAACTCTGTGGGAAAAATTGACACAACACAAAGAAGTTTCTCAGAAGGCTTCTTTTACGTTTTTATCTGAGGACATGTGCTTTGTCACCATAGGCTTTAATGAGCTCCCAAATATGCTATTGCAGATTCCACAAAAACAGTGTTAGTAGACTGTTCAATGAAAAGTACAGTAATTCTGTGAGATTAATTCTGTGAGATGAATTTACACATCACAGAGAAATTTCTCAGAAAGCTTCTTTCTAATTTTTATATTAGGATATTTCTTTTTATTTTTTTGCTTTGTTCGGTACTGTATCCCCCGCACCTAGTCCACTGCTAGAAGTAGTATTTTATTTATTAATTTATTTTAATTTTTTATTATACTTTAAGCTCAAGGGGACATGTGCACAACGTTCAGGTTTGTTACATATGTATACTTGTGCCATGTTGGTGTGCTACACCCATCAACTCTTCAGCAGCCTTCAACTCCTCATTTACCTCAAATATAACTCCCAATGTCATCCCTCACCTCTCCCCCTTCTGCAAAATAGGCCCCGGTGTGTGATGTTCCCCTTCCCATGTCCAAGTGATCTCAATGTCCAATTCCCACCTATGAGTGAGAACATGCAGTGTTTGATTTTCTGTTCTTGTGATAGTTTACTGAGAATGATGGTTTCCAGCTGCATCCATGTCCCTACAAAGGACGCAAACTCATCCTTTTTTATGGCTGCATAGTATTCCATGGTGTATGTGTGCCACATTTTCTTAATACAGTCTGCCACTGATGGACATTTGGGTTGATTCCAAGTCTTTGCTATTGTAAATTGTGCCATAATAAACATACGTGTGTATGTGTCTTTATAGCAGCATTATTTATAAACCTTTGGGTATATCCCCAGTAATGGGAATGCTGGGTCATATAGTATTTCTAGTTCTAGATACAATTTGTCAATTTTGGCTTTTGTTGCCATTGATTTTGGTGTTTTAGACATGACGTCCTTGCCCATGCCTATGTCCTGAATTGTATTACCTTGGTTTTCTTCTAGGGTTTTTATGACATTATGTCTAACATTTAAGTCTCTAATCCATCATGAATTAATTTTTGCATAAGGAGTAAGTAAAAGATCCAGTTTCAGCTTTCTGCTTATGGCTAGCCAATTTTCCCAGCACCATTTATTAAATAGGGAATATTTTCCCCATTTCTTGTTTTTGTCAGGTTTGTCAAAGATCACATGACTATAGATGTGTGGTATTAATTCTGATGGCTCTATTCTGTTCCATTGGTCTATATCTCTGTTTTGGTACCAGTACCATGTTGTTTTGTTTACTGTAGCCTTGTAGTATTGTTTGAAGTCAAGTAGTGTGATGCCTCCCACTTTGTTCTTTTGACTTCGGACTGTCTTGGCAATGTGGGCTCTTTTTTGGTTCCATATGAACTTTAAAGCAGTTTTTTCCAATTTTGTGAAGAAACTCATTGGTAGCTTATGGGGATGGCATTGAATCTATAAATGACCTTGGGCAGTATGGCCGTTTTCACAATATTGACTCGTTCTATCCATGAACATGGTATGTTCTTCCATTTGTCTGTGTCCTCTTTTATTTCACTGAGCAGTCACCATAAGGTTGAATGCCCTCCAAAATATCCCATTGCAGATCCCAAGAAAACAGTGCTACCAAACAGATCCATGAAAAGAATCATGTAAGATTGTGAGATGAATTCACAAATCACAAAGCAGTTTCTCAGAAAGCTTCTTTCTAGTTTTGGTCTGAGGATATTTTCTTTTTCCTAATAGGCCTCAATGCGCTCATGAATATCCCCTTGCAGATTCCACGAAAATAGTGTTAGCAAACTGCTTCATGAAAAGAAAGGTGTAAATCTCTGAGATGAATTCACACATCAGTCAGTAATTTCTCAGAAAGTTTCTTTTTCGTTTTTGTCTGAGGATATTTCCTTCATCATCATAGGCTTCAATGAGCTCTAAAATATCCTTTTGCAAATTCCCCAAAAACAGTGCCACCAAGGTGATACATGATAAGAATCATGTAACTATGGGAGATGAATTAAGACATCACAAAGTGGTTTCTCAGAGAACTTCTTTCTTGTTTTTATATGAGGATATTTCCTTTATCACCATAAGCTTCAATGCACTCCAAAATATCTGATCCGATTGCAGATTAAAAGAAAACAGTGTTCGCAAACTGCTCAATGAAACCAGCATTGTAACTCTTTGAGATGAATTCACACATCACAAAGCAGTTTCTCAGAAAGCTTCTTTCTAGTCTTTTCTGAGGATACTTTCATTTTCACCATATTTCACAATGTGCTCCAAAATATCCCTTTGCAGATCCACAAAAAGTGCTTTAGCAAACTGCTCCAAGAAAAGGATTGTGCTACTCTTTGAGAGGAATACACACATAAAAAATCAGTTTATCAGAAAGCTTCTATCGAGTTTTTATCTGAGAATATTCCCTTTGTCACCATAGGCTTCAATGTTATCCAAAATATCCCTTCTCAGATTTTCCAAAAACAGTGCTACGAAGCATGAAAAGAGTTGTGTAAATCTGTGAGATGAATTCACAAGTCAGAAAGCAGTTTCATAGTAAGCTTCTTTCTAGTTTTTGTCTGAGGATATTTGATTTTTCACTGCAGGCCTCAGTGAGTTCGTGAATATCCCTTTTCAGATTCCATGAAAATAGTGTTAGCAAAGTATTCCATGAAAAGAATGGTGTAAATATGAGATAAATTCACGTATTACAAAGCAGTTTCTAAGAATGCTTCTTTTTGTTTTTTATTCTGAGGTTATTTCCTTTGCCACCATAGGATTCAATGCCTTCCCAAATATCCAAATTGAGATTCTGTGAAAAGAGTTTTACCAAACTGCTCTAAGAAAAGCATCATGCTACTCTGTGAGATGAATACACACACCACAAAGAATTTTCTGAGAAAGATTCTTTGTAGTTTTTGTCTGAGGATATTTCCTTTTTCACCATAGGCTTCAATGTGATCCAAAATATCCCTTCTCAAATTCCCCAAAAAGAGTGCTATTAAACTGCTCCATGAAAACAGTGGTGTAACTCTGTGAGATGAATTCATAAATCACAAACGATTTTCTCAGAAAATTCTGTCTAGTTTGTATATGAGGATATTTCTTTTGTCACCCTAAGTTTCAATGAACTATGAAATATCCAATTGCATATTCCAAGAAAACAGTGTTAACCAACTGCTCAATGAAAACAGCATTGTAACTCTCTGAGTTGAGTCACAAGTCACAAAGCAGTTTATCAGAAAGCTTCTTTCTAGTTATTATCTGAGGATATTTCATTTTTCATCACAGTCTTAACTGCACTCCTGAATATCCCATTACAGATTCCACAAAAAAAGTGTTAGCACAGTTCTCAATGAAAAGAAAGTGTAAATCTGTGAGATGAATTCATGCATCAGCATCAGAAAGCAGTTTCACAGAAAGCTTCTTTTTGGTTTTATCGGGGGATATTTCCTTCGTCACCATAAGCTTCAAGGCACTACCAAATATCCTGTTGCAGATTCCATGAAAACAGTGTTATCAATCTGATCAATGCAAACAATGGTGCAACTCTGTGAGATGGACTCAAACATCAGAAAGCAGTTTTTCAGAAAGCTACTTTCTAGTTTTTATCTCAGGATATTTCCTTTCTCTCCATAGGCCTCAATGTGCTCCCATATATCCCATTGCAGATTCCGTGAAAACAGTGTTAACAAACTGTTCAATTAAAAGAACAGAGTGACTCTGTGAGATGAATTCACACATCACAAAGTGGTTTGTGAGGAGTCAGGAGGGTACTTTCCAGTTTTTACGTGGGGATATTTTGTTTATCACCATAGGACTCAATGCACTCCCAAATATCCAATTGCAGATTACACGAAAACAGTGTTAGCAAACTGCTCCATGGAAAGAAAGGTGTAACTCTCTGTGATGAATTCAAACATCCACAAGAAGTTTCTCAGAAAGTTTCTGTCTTGTTTTATCTGAGGATACTTCCTTTGTCACCATAGGATTCAATGCAATCCAAACTATCCCTTCTCTGATTCCACAAAAAGAGTGCTACCAAACTGCTGCATGAAAAGAAAGGTGTAACTCTGTGAGATGAATTAACAGATAACAAAGCAGTTTTGCAGAAAGCTTCTTTCTAGTTTTTGTCTGAGGAAATTCCCTTTGTCACCATAAGCTTCAATGCACTCTGAAACGTCCCATTGAAGATTCCAAGAAAACAGTGTTACCAAACTGCTCAGTGAAAAGAATAGTGTAACTCTGGGTGATGAATTCACACATCACAGAGCCGTTTATCAGAAAGCTGCTCTTTGGTTTTTATCTGAGGATACTTACTTTATCACTGTATTCCTTAAGGCACACGCGAATATCCCTTTGCAGATTCCACAAAAATGGTGTTAGTAAACTCCTCCATGACAAGACAGTGGTAAATCTGTGAGATGAATTCACACATTATAAAGTAGTTTCTCAGAAAGCATCTTTTTTGTTTTTGTCTCAGGATATTTCTATTGTCACCACAGGCTTATATGTCCTCTCAAATACCCTATTGCAGATACCATGAAAACAGTGTTAACATCTGTCCATGAAAAAAGTGTAACTCTGTGAGATGAATTCACACATCACAAAGAACTTTCTCAGAAAGCTTCTTTCTAGTTTTTATCTGAGGATATTTCTTTTGTCACCATTGGCTTCAATGCGATCGAAAATATCCCTTCCCAGATTCCCCAATAACAGTGCTACAAAGCTGCTCCATGAAAAGAATCGTGTATCTCTGTGAGATGAATTCACAAATAACAAAGTAGTTTTTTACAAAGCTTCTTTCTAGTTTTTATCTGAGAATATTTCCTTTTTCACCATAGGCCTATACTTGCTCCCAAATATCCCTTTGTAGATTCCATGAAAACAGTGATAGCAAACTACTCCATGAAATAAAATGGTGTTACATTGTGAGATGAATACACACCTCATAAAAAAGTTTCTCAAAAAGCTTCTTTCTAGTTTTTATCTGAGAATATTTCCTTTATCACCATAGGCTTCAATGTGATCCAAAATATCCCTTTTCAGATTCCCCAAAAAGAGTGCTCCCAAACTGCATCATGCAAAAAGGTGCAACTCTGTGAGATAAATTCTTACATCACAAAAATGTGTCACATAAAGCTTCTATTTTGCTTTTGTTGGAGGATATTGCATTTATCACCATATAATTCAATTTGCTCCAAAATATCCCTTCTACGACTACTCAAAAATATCTCATTGCAAATTTCAAGAGAACGGTGTTTGCAAACTGATCAGTGAAAAGAGCAGTGTAAATCTGGGAGACGAATTCACATATCACAAACCAGTTTCTCAGAAAGCTTCCTTCGACTTTTTATCTGAAGATATTTCCTTTTTCACTATATGCCTGAATGCACTCCCAAATATCCCTTTGCAGATTCCACGAAAACACTGTTAGCAACTGCTCCATGAAAAGAAAGGTGTAACTCTATTAGGGGAATACATATATCAGAAAGTAGTTTCTCAGAACGTTTCTTTCTGGTTTTTATCAGAGGATGTTTCCTTTATCTTCATATTCCTCAATGCTCTCTGGAATATCCCATTGCAGATTCCACGAAAAAATTGTTAGCAAACTTCTCAATGAACACAATGGTGTAACTCGGTGAGATGAATGCACACATCACAAAGCAATTTCACAGAAATCTTCTTTCTTTTTTTTTACGAGGATATTTTCTTTTTCATCATATTCCTCCTTGCACTCACGAATATTCCTTCACAGATTCCCCAAGAGTAGTTTTACAAAACTGATTTATAAAAAGAATCATATAACTCTGTGAGATGAAGTAACACATCAAAAAGCTGTATCTCAGAAAGTTTCTTTCTAGTTTTTATATGTGGATATTTCTTTTGTAAATATAAGATTCAACGCACTCGAAAATATACCCTTGTAGATTCCAAGGAAGGAGAGTTAGCAAACTGCTCCATGAAAAGAACAGTGTAACTTTGTGAGATGAATTGACATATCATAAAGCAGATTCTCACAAAGATTCTATTTACCTTTTATAAGAGGATACTTCCTTTCCATGACAGGCCTCAACTAGCTTCCAAATATCCCTTTCTAGATTCCATGAAAAATGTGTTTGCAAATGACTCCATGAAATGAAAGGTGTTACTCTGTGAGATGAATAGACACATCATAAAGAAGTTTGCCAGAAAGTTTCCTTCTAGTTTTTTTCTGAAGATATTTTCATTGTCACCATAGGCTTCAATGAAATCCAAAATATCCTTTTTCAGATTCCTCAAAATCAGTGATACCAAACTGCTCCATGAAAAGAAATGTGCAGCCCTCTGAGATGAATTCACACATCACAAAGCAGTTTCACAGAGTTTTTTTTTGGTTTTATTGAAGAATATTTCCTTTCTTACTGTAAACCTCAAGGCACTCCCAAATATCCCTTTGAAAAGTCCCCAAAAGCAATGTTAGCAACTTTTCCATGAAAAGAAAAGTGTAACTCTGGGAGATGAATTCACACATCACAAAGGAATTTCTCAGAAAGCTTATTTCTAGTTTTTATCTGAGGATATTCGCTTTGTCACCATAGTCTTCAATGCGATTCAAAGTATCCCTTCTCAGATTCGCCAAAAACAGTGCTACAAAACTGATCCATGAAAAACATGATGTAACTCAGTAAGATGAATTCCCACATCACAAAGTAGTTTCTCAGACAGCTTCTTTCAAGACTTCTTCAAAGAATATTTCCTTTTCCACCATAGACCTCAACACGCTCCCAAATATACTTTGGTAGATTCCAAGAAAATAGTGTTATTAAACTGATCCATGAAAGAAAATGTGTCATTCTGTGAGATGAATACATATATCAAAAAGCTGTTTCTCAGAAAGCTACTTTCTAGTTTTTGTCATAGGATATTTCCTTTGTCATGATAAGCTTCAATGCACTCCAAAATATTCCATTGAAGATTCCAAGAAAACTGTATTATAAATCTGCTCAATGAAAACAGCAGTGTAACTCTGTGACATGAATTCAAACATCACAAAACAGTTTCTCAGAAAGATTTTTTGTAGTTTTTATATGAGGATATTTAGTTTTTCACCATAGGCCTCAACGCTCACCGAAATATCCCTTACAGATTCCATGAAAGCGGTGCTATCAAACAGCTCAATGAAAATTATGATGTAACACTGTGAGATGAATTCAAACATCACAAAGCAGTTTCTCAGAAAACTTCTCTCTAGTTT
>NW_012116799.1:125527-127470 GCF_000951035.1 Colobus angolensis palliatus | reverse complement strand
GTGCTATCAAACAGCTCAATGAAAATTATGATGTAACACTGTGAGATGAATTCAAACATCACAAAGCAGTTTCTCAGAAAACTTCTCTCTAGTTTTTGTCTAAGGATATTTACCTTTTCACTATAGGCCTCAAAGTGCTCCAAAATGTCCCTTTGGAGATTCCACGACAACAGTGTTAACAAATTGCTTGATGAAAAGAAGAGTGTAACTATGAGAGATGAATTCACACATTGCACAGCAGTTTTGCAGGGAGCTTCTTTCTAATTTTTATATGAGGATATTTCGTTTTTCACCATAGGTCTCAATGCACTCCCAAATATCCCTTTGCAGATTCAACAAAAGGAGTGTTAGCAAACGGTTCCATGAAAAGAAAGTTGTAAATTTGTGAGACAAATTCACACATCACAAAGTGCTTCCTCAGAAATCTTCTTTCTAGTTTTCATCTTAGGATATTTCCTTTGTCACTGTAGGCTTCAATGCGATCCCAAATATACCTTCTCAGATTCCCGAAAAACAGTGTTACCAAACTGCTCCATGAAAAGAATTGTGTAACTGTGTAAGATGAATTCAAAAATCACAAAGCAGTTTCTCAGGAAGCTTCCTGGTAGTTTTTGTCTGAAGATATTTCATTTGTCACCATAATCTTAAATGCACTACAAAATACCCCACTGCAGATTCCAAGAAAACAGTGTTAGCAAACTGCTCAGTGAAAATAACAGTGAGTCTCTGTGAGATGAATTCACACATCAAAAAGTAGTTTCTCAGAAAGCTTCATTCTAGTTTTTATCTGAGGATATTTCCTTTCTCACCATAGGCCTCAAAGTGCTCCCATATATCCCTTTGCAGATTCCACGAAAAAAAGTTTTCAAACAGCTCAATGAGGAGAATGGTGTAACACTGTGAGATAAATTCACACATCACAAGGCAGTTTCTCAGAAAGCTTCTTTCTAGTTTTCATCTAAGGTTATTTACTTTGTCACTATATTCCTCAATGCAGTCCAAAGTATACCATTGCAGATTTCATGAGAACAGTGTTAGCAAACTGCTCAATGAAAAGAACAGAGTAGCTCTGTGAGACTAATTTATGCATCACAAAGCAGTTTCTCAGAAAGCTTCTTTCTACTTTTCATGTGAAGATAATTCCTTTGTCAACATAGGCTTCAATGCAATCCAAATATCCCTTCTCAGATTCCACAAAAACACTGCTACCAAACTCCTCCATGAAAAGTATCTTGCAACCATGTGAAACGAATTCATAAATAACAGAGAAGTTTCTCAGAAAGTTTTTTCTAGTTTTTTTCTGAGGGTGTTTCATTTGTCAACATAAGCTTCAATGTGCTCTGAAATATCCCATTGCAGATTCCAAGAAAATAACATTAGGAAACTGTTCAATGAAAAGAACAGTGTAACTCTATGAGATGAATTCACACATCAAAAATCAGTTGCTCAGAAACTTCTTTCTTGTTTTTATCTGAGGATGTTTCCTTTTTCACCACAGGCCTCCATGTGCTCCAAAATATCCCTTTGCAGATTCCACAGAAACAGTGTTTTCAAACAGCTCAATGAGAGGATGGTGTAACTCTGTGACATAAATTGAAACATCACGAAGCACTTTCTCAGAAACCTTCTTTTTAGTTTTTATGTGATGATATTTCCTTTTTCAGTGTAGTTTTCAATGTGGTCCCAAATGTCCCTTTGCAGATTCCACGAAAACAGTGTTAGCAAACTAATCAAGGAAAAGAACAATGTAATGATGTGAAATGAATTCACACAACACAAAGTAGTTTTTCAGAAAGCTTCTTTCTAATTTTTATCTGAGGATATTTAGTTTTTCACCATAGGCCTCAATGCACTCCCAAATATACCTTTGCAGATTACACGAAAACAGTGTTAGCAAATGGCTCCATGAAAAGAAAGGTGTAACTGAGTGAGATGAATTCACA
>NW_012116799.1:118426-119542 GCF_000951035.1 Colobus angolensis palliatus | reverse complement strand
AAACATAAAAAAAGAAAAGAACAGTCTAACTCTGAAGTACGATTTCAGAAATCAGAAAGCATTTTCTCATAAACCTTCTTTCTGGTTGTTATATGAGATTATTTTTTTTTTCACCATAAGCCCTAATGCACTCCCAAATATACCTTTGCAGAGTCCATGAAAAGACTGTTAGAAAATTGCTCTATGAAAAGAAATGTGTAGCTCTGTGTGATGAATTCACACATCACAAAAACTTTCTCAGAATGATTCTGTCTAATTTTGGTCTGAAGATAGTTATGTTTTCACCATATTCCTCAATGTGCTTCCGAATATCCCATTGCAGATTTCAAGAAAAAATTGTTAGCAAACTTCTCTATGAAAAGAATGGTGTAACAGTGTGAGATGAATTCACACGTCACAAAGCAATTTCACAGAAAGTTTCCTTTCGGTTTTTAACTGAGGGTATTTCCTTGTCAACATAGATTTCAATGCACTCACGAATATACCTTTGCAGATTCTATGAAAACAGTGTTGGCAAACTGCGCCATTTAAAGAAAGGTGTAAATCTGTGAGATCAATTCACACATCACAAGGCATTTTCTCAGAAGGCTTCATTCCAGTTTTCACATGAGGATATTTCCTTTGTCACTATAGGCTTCAATGTGATCCCAAATATCCTTTCTCAGATTTCCCAAAACCAGTGCTAGCAAATTGCTTCATGAAAAGTATCAGAGGGGTGGAGCAAGATGGCCGAATAGGAACTGCTCCAGCCTCCAACTCCCAGTGCGAGCGACACCGAAGACCAGTGATTTCTGCATTTTCAACTGAGGTACTCGGGTCATCTCACAAGGGAGTGCCAGACAATCGGTGCCGGTCAGCTGCTGCAGCCTGACCAGCGAGAGCTGAAGCAGGGCGAGGCATCGCATCACCTGGGAAGCACAAGGGGGAAGGGAATCCCTTTTCCCAGCCAGGGGAACTGAGACACACAACACCAGGAAAATCGGGTAACTCCCACCCCAATAACGCGCTTTAAGCAAACGGGCATACCAGGAGAATATATCCCTCACCTGGCCGGGAGTGTCCCATGTCCATGGAGCCTCCCTCACTGCTAACACAGCAGTCTGTGGAGATCTAACC
>NW_012116799.1:80721-112626 GCF_000951035.1 Colobus angolensis palliatus | reverse complement strand
TGGCACAAGTATACATATGTAACAAACCTGCACGTTATGCACATGTACCCTAGAACTTCAAGTATAATAAAAATAAATAAAACATAAAAAAATAAAAGAATCGAATAACTCTGTGAAAATTATCCTATTGTATATTCCACGAAAACAGTGTTATCAAACTGTTGCATTAAACCAATGGTGTGCCTCTTTATGATGTATTCACACATCATGGAATAGTTTCTCAGAAACCTTCTTTCTGATATTTATCTGAATATATTTCCTTTGTCACCAGAGGCTTCAAGGCAATCAAAAATATCCTTTCTCAGATTCCACGAAAACAGTGCCAGGAAAAGGCTCCATGAAAGTGTATTGTAACTCGGTAAGATGAATTCACACATCACAAAGCAGTTTCTCAGAAGGCTTCTTTGTACCTTATATCTGAGGATATTTCCTTTGTCAACATAGGCTTCAAAACATTCCAACATATCACTTCTCAGATTCCACAGAAATAATGCTAGCCAACGGCTCCAGGAAAGATTGGTGTAACTCTCTTTGATGAAAACAGTGCTAGCAAACCCTTGCATGAAAGAGTGTTGTTAATTTGTGAGATGAATTCACGTGTCACAAAGCAGTTTCTCAAAAAGCTTCTTTCTGATTTTTGTCTGAGGATATTTGCTTTGTCACCATAGGCTTCAAAGCAATCTAAAATATACCTTCTCAGAGACCACAAAAACTGTGCTAGCAAACGGATCCATGAAAGAGTAGTGTAACACTGTGAGATGAATTCACACATCACAAAGCAGTTTCTCAGAAAGCTTATTTCTAGTTTTTATGTGAGGATATTTCTTTAGTCACTGTAGGCTTCATAGCGATCCAAAATGCCCCTTCTCAGATTCCCCAAAGTCAGTGTTAGCCAACGGCTACAGAAAAGAGCGATGAAACTCTTTGAGATGAATTCACACATTACAAAGCATTTTCCCAGAGAGCTTCTCTCTTGTTTTTATCTGAGGATATTTCAGGCTTCAATGTGCTCCCGTATATCTCATTGTAGCTTCCCTGAAAGTATTGTTAGGAAACATCTCAAGGAAAAGAGTGGTGTAGCTCTGTGAGATGAATTCACACATCAGATAGCAGTTTCTCAGAAGGTTTCTCTCCAGTTTTTATCTAAGGATATTTAATTTTTCACTTGGACTCAATACCCTCAGTATATCCCATGGCAGATTCCATGAAAACAGTGTTAGCTAACTGCTCAATAGGACGAAAAGTGTACCTCTGTGAGATGAATACACTCAGTTCCTCATAAAGCTTTTTCCAGTTTACACTGAGGATATTTCCTTTGTTACCATAGGGTTCAATGCAATGCAAAGTATCCCTTCTCAGATTCCACAAATACAGTACAAGCAGTTTGCTCCTTGAAAGAGTAGTGTAACTCTGTGTGATGAACTCACAGATCACAAAGCAGTTTCTCAGAAAGCTTCATTCTTCCTTTTATCCAGGATATTTCCTCTTTACACATGGGCCTCAGTGCACTCCCATATATCTAATTGCAGATTCTGTGAAAACGGTGTTAGCAAACCTCTCAATGAAAGCAATGATGTAACTCTCTGTGATGAATTCACACATCACAAAACAGTTTCTGAGAAGGCTTCTCTCCAGTTATTATCTGAGGATATTTCATTTTTCACCATAGGAATCTATGCTATCCAACATATCACTTCTGTTTTGTTCCACAAAACAGTGCTAGCAAACTCCTCCATGATAGAGTGGTGTAACTCTGTGATTCTAATTCACATATCACTAGGCAATTTCTCAGAAAATTTCTAATTTTTATCTGATAATTTTTGCTTTGTCACCATAGGCTTCAAAGCGATCCAAAACATCACTTCTCAGATTCCACAAAAACAGTGCTAGCAAACTCCTCTATGAAAGAATGGTGTAACTCTGTGAGGTGAATTCACAAATCCAAAAGCAGTTTTATCGGAAGGATTCTTTCTAGTTTTTATCTCAGGATATTTCCTTGTCACCATAGGCTTAAAAGCAAAAAAAATATAAGTCTTACCAGACAACACTTTTACAGTGCTAGCAAATTCCTCCATGAAAGTGTAGTGTAACTCTGTGAGATGAATTCACACATCACAAAGCGGGTTCTTAGAAATCTTCTTTCTTACTTTTATCTGAGGATATTTCAGGCCTCAATGCACCCCTGTGTGTCTCATTGCACATACTGCAACAACAGTGTTAGCAAACTTCTCAATGAAAGCAATGATGTAACTCTGTGCAATGAATTCACATACCACAAAGCAGTTTCTGAGAAGGCTTCTCTCCAGTTTACATCTCAGGATATTTCATTTTTCATCATGAGTTTTAATTCCATCCAAAATATCACATCTGAGATTCCACAAAAACACTGCCAGCAAACTCCTCCATGAAAGAGTGGTGTAACTCTGTGAGATAAATTCACAACTCACAAAGCAGTTTCCCAGAAAGCGGCTTTCTAGTTTTTATCTGAGGATATTTCCTATGTTACCATGGGCATCAAAACAATCAAAAATATCCCTTCTCACATTCCACAAAAACAGTGCCGGGAAACGGCTCCCTGAAAGGGTAGTGTAACTCTGTGAGATGAATTGAGACATCACAAAGCAATTTCTCAGAAAGCTTCTCTCCAGTTTTAATCTAAGGATATTTAATTTTTCACCATGGGACTTAATGGCCTTGGAATATCCCATGGTAGAGTCCATGAAAACAGTGTTAACAAAACTGCTGAATGTAATGAAAAGAATATTTCTGTGAGATGAGTACACTCTTCACAAAGCAGTTTCTCATAAAGCTTTTTCTAGTTTTAACTGAGGATATTTGCTTTGTTACCATAGGCTTCAAAGTGATCAAAAGTATACATTCTCAGATTCCACAAAAGCAGTGCTAGCCAATGCCTCCACAAAATTTTGTTGTAATTCTGTGAGATGAATTCACAAATCACAAAGCTGTTTCTCGGAAAGTTTCTTTCTGGTTTTTATCTGACTTTATTTCCTTTGTCACCACAGACTTCAAAGCCATCCAAAATATCCCTTCTCAGATTCCACAAAAACAGTGCTAACAAAGGGCTCCATGAAAGAATTGTGTAACACTGTGAGATTAATTCACACATCACAAAGCAGTTTCTCAGAAAGATTCTTTCTGGAATTTATCTGAGTATATTTCCCTTGTCACCATAGGCTTCAAAGCAATAAAAAATATCCTTTCTCAGATTTCACATAAACATTCCTAGCAAACAGATGCATGAAAGAGTGTAACTCTGTGAGATGAATTCACACATCACAAAGCATTTTCTCAAAAAGCTTCTTTCTTGTTTTTCTCTGAGGATATTTCAGGTCTCCATGCACTCCCGTGTATCTCATTGCTGATTCCGCGAAAATATTGTTAGGAAACTTCTCAATAAAAAGTGTGATGTAGCTCTATGAGATGAATTCACAATTCACAAAGCAGCTTCTCAGAAGGCTTCTTTCCAGTTTTTATCTAAAGATATTAATTTTTCCCCGTAGGATTCAATGCCTTCGTAATATACAATGGCAGATTCCACAAAAACAGTGTTAGCAAAATGCTCAATGTAATGAAAAGTGTATCTCTGTGAGATGAATATACTGATCACAAAACAGTTTCTCAGGACACTTTTTTTAGTTTTTACTGAAGATATTTCCTTTGTTACCACAGGCTTCAAAGCGATTCAGTCTATCTCTTCTCAGATTGAATAGATACACTTCTAGCAAACTGCTCCTTGAGAGAATAGTGTAACTCTGTGTAATGAATTCACAAATCACAAAGCCATTTCTCAGAATGCTTCTCTCTTCTTTTAACCCGAGGATATTTCCTTTTTATACACGAGCCTCAATGTGCTCCCATATATCTCATTGCAGATTCTGTGAAAACAATGATAGCAAAGTTCTCAATGAAAGCAATGGTATAACTTTCTGAGACGAATTCACACACTGCAAAGCAGTTTCTGAGAAGGCTTCTCTCCAGTTTTAATCTGAGGATATTTCATTTCTCACCATAGAATTCTATGCAATCCAAGATATCACTCCTGAGATATAACAAAAACAGTGTAACCAAACTCCTCCATGAAAGAGTGGTGTAAATCTGTGAGATGAATTCACACATCAGAGAGCAGATTCTCAGACGCCTTCTTTCTAGTTTTTCTCTGAGAATATTTCCTTTGTCACCATAAGCTTCAATGTGCTGTGAAATATCTCTTTATGCATTCCAAGAAAACAGTGTTAGCAGACTTCTCAATGAAAAGAACGCTATAACACTGTGAGATACATTCACACATCACAAAGAAGTTTCTCAGAAGGCTTCTTTTTGTTTTTTATCTGAAGATATTTCCTTTGTCACCATAGGGTTCAATGTGCTCCTAAACATCCTATTGTATTTTCCACAAAAACAGTGTTAGCAAACTGCTGTATGAAAACAATGTTGTAACTCTGTGAGATGAACTCACACTTCACAAAGAAGTTTCTCACAAAGCATCTTTCTAGTTTTTATCTGAGGATATTTCCTTTTTAACTATAAGCCTCAAAGTGCCCTCAAATATCCCTTTGCAGATTTGACGAAAATAGTGTTAGCAAACTGCTCCATGAAAAGAAAGATGTAACTCTGTGAGATGAATTCACACATCAAAAAGAACTTTCTCAGAAAGCTTCCTTCCAGTTTTCAGTGAGGATATTTCCTTGTCACCATAGGCTTCAATGCAATTCAAAATATCCCTTCTCAGATTCCCCAAAAACAGTGTTAACAAAGTGATCCATGAAAATAATCATGTAACTTTGTGAGATGAATTCACACATCCAAAGAAGTTTCTCCGATAGCTTCTTTTTGGTTTTTATCTGAGCATATTTCCCTTGTCCCCATAGGCTTCAGTGCACTCCCAAATATCCTAACACAGATTTCATGAAAACACAATTAGCAGACTTCTTTGTGGAAAGAACGATATAACTCTGTGATATGAATTAACGCATCAGAAAGCAGTTTCTCAGAAAGCTACTTCCTATTTGTTATCTGAGGATATATCCTTTGTCATCATAAGCCTCATTGCACTGAGAAATATTGCATTGCAGATTACAAGAAAACAGTGTTAGCAAACTGATCCATTAAAAGAACACTGTAACTCTGTGAGATGTATTCACACATCACAAAGCAGTTTCTCAGAAGGCTTCTTTTTGGTTTTTAACTGAGGATACTTCCTTTGTCACCATAGGCTTCAATGCCCTTCCACATATCCTATTGCATTCTCCACGAAAATATTGTAAGCAAATTGCTGTATGAGAAGAACAGTGTAACTCTGTGAGATGAATTCACACATCCAAAGTAGTTTCTCAGAAACTTTCTTTTTGGTTCTTAACTCAGGATATTTCATTTATCACCATAGGCTTTAATGTGCTCCCAAATATCCTAATGCAGATTCCACAAAAACAGTGTTAGCAGACTGTTCAATGAAAAGAATGGTGTAATTCTGTCAGATGAATTAACCCATCACAAAGCAGTCTCTCCGAAAGCTTCTTTCTAGTTTGCCTCTGAGGATATTATCTTTGTCACCATAGGCTTCAATATGCTCCAAAATATCCTAAAGCAGATTCCACAAAAAGAGTGTTAGCAGACTGCTCAATGAAAAAAGTGGTGTAAATCTGTGAGTTGAATTAACCCATCACAATGCAGTTTCTCAGAAAGTTTCTTTCTTGTTTTTGTCTGAGGATATTTCCTTTTTCACCATAGGCCTGAATGCGCTAAAAAATATCCCCTTGTATATTCTGTGAAAACAGTGTTAGCAATCGGCTTCATGAAGAGAAAGGTGTAACTCTGTGAGATGAATTCACACATCAGAAAGAAGTTTCTCAGAAAGATTCTTTCCAGTTTTCATCTGAGGATATTTTCTTTGTCACCATAAGCTTCACTGTGCTAAGAAACATCCTATTGCAGATTCCAAGAAAACAGTGTTAGCAAACTGCTCAATGAAAAGGACAGTGTAACTCTGTGAGATACATTCACTCATCACAATGAAGTTTCTTAGAATACTCTTTTCTAGTTTTTATCTGAGGATATTTCCTTTTTCACCATAGACCTCAATGCACTCCAAAATACCACTTTGAAGATTCCACAAAAACAGTGTTAGCAAACTGCTTCATGAAGAATAAGGGCAATCACTGTGAGATTAATTCACACATCACAAAATAGTTTCTCAGAAAGCTTCTTTCCAGGTTTTATCAGAGTGTATTCCCTTGTAATCATAGGCTTCAATGTGATCCAAAATATCCCTTCTCAGATTCCACAGAAGCAGTGCTAGCAAAGTGATTCAAGAAAACAATCATGTAACTCTGTGAGAGGAATTCACACATTGAAAACAGTTTCTCAGAAAGCTTACTTTTGCTATTTATCTGAGTTTATTTCCTTTGTCACCATTAGCTTCAATGCACTCTGAAATATCCCTTTGTGGATTCCAAGAAATCAGTGTTAGCAGACAGTTCAGTGAAAATAACACTGTAACTCTGTGAGATGTATTCACACATCACATAGCAGTTTCTCATCCCTTGACAGATTCTATGAACACAGTGTTAGCAAACTGTTTCATGAAGAGAAAAGTGTAACTCTGTGACATGAATTCACACATCACAAAGCAGTTTCTCCAAAAGCTTCTTTCTACTTTTTTTGAGGATATTTCCTTTGTCACCATAGGCTTCAATGCGATCCAAAATATCCATTCTCAGATTCCCCAAAAAAATGGTAACAGACAGCTCCATGAAATGAAAGTGCAACTCTGTGAGATGAATTCACACATCCGAAAGCATTTTCTCAGAAATTTTCTTTCTAGTTTGTTTCTGAGGATAATTTCTTTGTCACCATAAGCTTCAATGCACTGCAAAATATTCATTTATGCATTCCAGGAAAACAGTGTTAGCAGACTGCTCCATGAAAATAACATTATAACTCTGTGAGATGTATTCACATATCACAAAGCAGTTTCTCCAAAGGCTTACTTTTGGTTTTTATCTGAGGATATTTTCTTTGTCACCCTAGGCTTCAATGTACTCCTAAAAATTCTATTGCATTTTCCATGAAAGCAGTGTTAGCAGACAGCTGTGTATGAAAAGAATGGTGTAAATCTGTGAGGTGACTCAAAAAGCAGAGTCCCAGAAAGCTTCTGTCTAGTTTTTATCTGAGGATATTTCTTTTTTCACTACAAGATTCAAAGTGCTGCCACATGTCCCTTGGCAGATTCCATGAAAACAGAGTTAGCAAACCGCTCCATGAGTAGAAAGGGGTAACTCTGTGAGATGAATTCACACAACACAAAGAACTTTCTCAGGAAGATTCTATCCAGTTTTTATCTGAGGATATTATCTTTGTCACTGTAGGCTTCAATATGATCCAAAATATACCTTCTCATATTCCCCAAAAAGAGTGCAAAGAGATCCATAAAAAGAATCGTGTAGCCCTGTGACATGAATTCACACATCCAAAGTAGTTTCTCAGAAAGCTTCTTTTCGCTATTTATCTAAGAATATTACATTTTTCACCATAGTTTTCAATGTGATCCAAAATATCCCTTCTCAGTTTCCCCAAAAACAGTGCTAACAAAATGACCCAGGAAAATAATCATTTAACTCTGTGAGGTGAATTCACACATCCAAAGCATTTTCTCAGAAATCTTCTTTTTGGTTTTTATCTGAGGATATTTCCTTTGTCCTCATAGGCCTCAAAGTGCTCCCAAATATCCCTTTGTAGATTCCACAAAAACAGTGTTAGCAAACTGTTTCATGAAAAGAATGATGTACTTCTGTGTGATAAATTCACACATCAGAAAGCAGTTTCTCAGAAAGCTTCTTTCTAGTTTTTATCTGAGGATATTTCCTTGTCATCCGAGGCTTCAATGCTATCCAAAATATCCCTTCTCAGATTCCCCAAAAAGAGTGCTAACAAAGTGATCCACAAAAAGAATCGTGTATCTCTATGAGATGAATTAATACATCCAAAGCAATCTCTCAGCAAGCTTCTTTTTGGTTTTTATCTGAGGATATTTCCTTTGCCCCATAGGCTTCAATGCACTCCCAAATATCCTAATGCAGATTCCACAAAAACAGTGTTAGCAAACTGCTGTATGAAAGGAATGGTGTAAATCTGTGAGTGAATTAACCGATCACAAAGCAGTTTCACCCAAAGCTTCTTTCCAGTTTTTACCTGAGGATATTTCCTTTTTCATCATAGGCCTGAAAGCAGTGCCAAATATCACTTTGCAGATTCCGCAAAAACAGTGCTAATAAAGTGATCCATGAAAAGAATTGTGTTACTCTGTGAGATGAATTCATGCATCCAAAAAAGTTTCTCAGAAAGCATCTTTTTGGTTTTTAATTGAGGATATTTCCTTTGTCACCATAGGCTGCAAGGCACTCCCAAATATCCTAATGCAGATTCCATGAAAACAGTGTTAGCAGACTGCTGTATGAAAAGAATGGTGTATCTCTGTGAGGTGAATTAACCCATCATAAAGCAGTGTCTCAGAAATCTTCTTTCTAGTTTTATCTGAGGATATTTACTTTATCACCAGAGACTTCAATGCGGTCCCAAATTTTCCTTCTCAGATTCCCCAAAAACAGTGCAACCAAACTGATAAATGAAAAGAATCGTGAAGCTCTTTGTGATAAATTAACACATCACAAAGCGGTTTCTGACAAGATTTCTTTCTACTTTTTATATGATGATGTTTCCTTTGTCACCATAAGCTTCTGTGTGCTTCAAAATATCACATTGCTGATTCCAAAAAAACAGTGTTACCAAACTGCCAAATGAAAAGAACAGTTTAACTCTGTGAGATGAATTCAAACATCACAAAGAAATTTCACAGAAAGCTTATCTTTGGTTTTTATCTGAGGAAGTTTCCTTTTTCACCATAGGCTTCAATGCCCTACTAAACATCCTATTGCCGATTACATGAAAACAGTGTTATCAAACAGCTAAATGAAAAGAAAACTGTAACTCTGTGAGATGAATTTGCATACCACAAAGCAGTTTCCAAGAAAGCATCTTTCTAGTTTTTATTTGAGGATATTTCCTTTTTCACAGTAGTCCTCAATGCACTCCCATATATCCCTGTGCTGATTCCACAAAAACATTATTAGCCAACTGCTATATGAAAAGAAATGTGTAAGTCTGTAAGATGAATTGACATCACAAATAAATTTCTCAGAAAATTTCTCTCCAGTTTTTATCTGAGAGTATTTCCTTTGTCACCATAGGCTTCAATGCGATACAAAAAATCCCTTTTCAGATTAAGCAAACACAGTGTTACCAAACTGCTCACTGAAAAAAAAACGTGTACTTCTGTGAGATGAATTCACAAGTAACAAAGCAATTTCTCAGGAAGCTTCTTTCTAGCTTTTCTCTGAGGATATTACTTTTGTCACCATAGCCTTCAATGCGATGTAAAATATCACTTCTGAGATTCCCCAAAAAGAGTGCTACCAAACTGCTCCATGAAAAGTCTTGTGCAACTCTGTGAGATGAATTCACCAATCACTAAGTAGTTTCCCACAAAGCTTCTTTCTAGTTTTTATCAGGATATTTCATTTGTCACCATAGGCTTCAATGCGATCCAAAATATCACATTGCAGATTCCATAAAGACAGTGCTACCAAACTGTGCCATGAAAAGTAACCTGTAACTCTGTAATATGAATTCACTAATCACAAAGCAGTTTCTCTGAAAGCTACTTTCTAGTTATTGTCTGAGGATATTTCCTTTGTTACCATAAGCTTCAACACACTCCAAAAGATCCCATTGCAAATTCCAACTAAACATTATTAGCAAACTGCTCAATGAAAAGAACAGTGTAACTCTGTGAGTTGAATTCACACACTAGAAAGCTGTTTCTTAGAAAATTTCTTTCTAGTTTTTTTCTGAGGATATTTCCTTTTTCAAAATAGGCCTCAATGCACTCTGGAATATACCATTGCACATTACAGGAAAAAAGTGTTAGCACAGTTCTCAATGGAAGGAATGGCGTAACACTGTGAGATGAATTCACACATTACAAAGAAGTATCACAGAAAGATTCTTTTTGTTTTTTTTTCTGACGATATTTCCTTTCTAACCATAGGCTTCAATGTGCTCCCAAATATCTTAATACAGATCCCACGAAAACAGTGTTATCAGACTGCTCAATGAAAAGAATGGTATAATTCTGTAGGATGAATTCACACATCACAAAGCAGTTTCTCATAATGATTCTTTCTAATTTTTTTTCTGGGAATATTTCCTTTTTCAGTTTACAACTCAGTGAGCTCCCAAATATCCCTTGGCAGATTGCACGAAACCCTGTTTACAAACCACTCCATGAAAAGAAAGGGGTACCTCTGTGAGATGAATTCACACATCACAAAGATATATCACAGACAGCTTCTTTCTAGTTTTTATCTGAAGATATTTCCTTTGTCACCATAGGCTTCATTGCAATCGAAAAGAGTGCTACAAAACTGATCCTTGAAAAGAATCATATAACTCTCTGAAATGAATTAATACATCACAAAACCATTTCTCAGAATGCTTATTTCTAGTTTTTGTCTGAGGATAATTCTTTTGTCACCTTAGGCTTCAATGCAATCCAAAATATCCCTTCTCAGATTTCCCAAAAAGAGTGTGACCAAACTGCATCATGAAAATAAAGGTGTAAGTCTGTGATATGAATTCACACATCACTAAGCAGTTTCATAGAAAGCTTATTTTTTTTTTGTCTGAGAATAGTTCCTTTGCTCCAAAGGCTTTAATGCACTCTGAAATATCCTATTGCAGATTCAATGAAAACAGTGTTAGCAAACTGCTCCATGAAAAGAGTGGTATAACTCTGTGAGATGAATTCTCACATCACAAAGCAGTTTCTCAGAATGCTTCCTTCTAGTTTTTATCTGAGGATATTTCATTTTTCACCATCGTCTCAACTCACACCCAAGTGGTAGCAAACAGCTCCATGAAAAGGAAGGTGTTACTCTGTGAGATGAATTCACACACAGCAAAGACTTTCTCAGAAAATTTCTTTCTAGTTTTTATCTGAGGATATTTCCTTTGTAACCATAGGCTTTGATACAGTCCAAAATATCCCTTCTCAGATTCCCCAAAAACAGTGCTATCAAACTGCACCATGAAAAGAATGGTGTGACTCTGTGAGATGAATTGACACATAACAAAGCCATTTCTCAGTAAGATTATTTTCAGCTTCTATCTGAAGACATTTCCTTTTTCACCATGTTCCTCAATGAGCTCCAGAATATCCCATTTCAGATTCCAGGAAAAAACTGTTAGCAAACTTCTCAATGAAAGGGACGGCGTGATTCTGTGAGGTGAATTGACACATCACAAAGCAGTTTCACAGAAAACTTCTTTATGGTTTGATCTGAGGATATTTCCTTTTCACAATAGACTTCAATGTGCTCCCAAATATCCTATTGCATATTCCAAGAAAAGAGTGTTATCAAACTTCTCAATGAAAATAGCAGTGTAATTCTGTGAGATGAATTCACACATTGCAAAGCAATTTCTCAGAAAGTATATTTCTAGTTTTTATCTGAGGATATTTCCTTTTTCACTATATGGCTCAAATATGGCTCAAAGCTCTCACAAATATCCCTATGCAGATTCCACGAAATCAGTGTTAGCAAAGTGATCCATGAAAAGAAAGTTGTTACTCTGTGAGATGAATACATACATCACAAAGAGGCTTCTCAGAAAGATTCTTTCCAGTTTTTATCTGAGGATATTTCCTTTGACATGATAGCCTTCAATGCTATTGATAATATCCCTTCTCAGATTCTCCAAAAGCAGTGCTCCCAATCTGCTCCATATAAAGAGTTGTTTATCTCTGGGAGATTAACACATCACAAAGTGGTTTCTCAGAGGCTTCTTTCTAGTTTTTATATGTGGATATTTCCCTTTCCACCATAGGCTTCAATGCGCTCCCAAGTATCCCTTCTCAGATACCACAAAAACAGTGAGGCCAAAGTGCTCCCTCAACAGAAACGTTTAACTCTATTAGATGAATGCACATTTCACAAGGGTGTTTATCAGAAATCTCCTCCCACGTTTGTACCTGAAGATATTTCCTTTTTAGCCACTGGACTCTGTGCACTCCCAAATATCCCCTTGCAGATTCCACAAAAACAGTGTTAACAAACTGCTCAATGAAGAGAAAGATGTAACTCTGTGAGATGAATTCACTCATCACAAAGCAGTTTCTCAGAAACCTTCTTTCTAGTTTAAATCTGAGGATATTTCCTTTTTCAATACTGGCTTCAAAGCGCTCCCAAGTATCTCCTCTCAGATACCACAAAAACAGTGAGGCTGAACTGCTAAATGAACAAAATTTTAAACTCTATGAGATGTATACACACATCACAAACCGTTTCTCAAAAAGCTTCTCTCCAGTTATTATCTGAAGTTATTTCCTTTTTCACCATAGGTTTCTGGGAACTCCTCAATATCCCTCTGCAGATTCCATATAAACAGTGCAACCAAACAGCTGAAAGAAAGCAAATGTGTAAATCTGTGTGATGAATTCATCCATCACAAAGAAATTTCTCAGAAAGCTTCTTTCTATTTTTTATCTGAGGCTATTTCCTTTTCCACCACAGGCTTCAATGTGCTCCTAAATATAATATGGTAGATTCCACAAAAACAGTGTTATCAAACTGCTAAATCAAAACAACAGTGTAATTTTGTGAGATGAATGTGCACGTCACAACGTATTTTCTCAGACAACTTCTTTCCCGTTTGTATATGTGGATATTTCTGATTTCCCTATATGCATGAAAGCACTCCAAATATCCCTTTGCAGATTCCATGAAAGCACTGTTAGAAAACTGCTCCATGAAAAGGAAGCTGTAACTCTGTGAAATGAATTCACATATCACAAAGAACTTTCTCACACAGATTCTTTCTAATTTTTATCTCAGGATATTTCCTTTGTCACCCGAAGCTTCAAAGAGCTTCAAAATATCCCCTCTCAGATTCCTGAAAACCAGTGCTATGAAACTGATACATGAAAAGAATCGTGTAACTCAGTGAGATGAATTAACACATCAGAAATCAGTTTCTCAGAAAGCATCTTTCTAGTTTTTATATAATGATTTTCCCTTTCACCATTAGCTTCAATGCGCTCAGAAATATCCCATTGCAGATTCCAAGAAAAGCGTGTTAGCAAACTGCTCCATGTAGAGAACACTGTAACATTGTGAGATGAATTTACACATCACAAAACAGTTTCTCAGAAAGCTTCTTTGTAGTTTTTATCTAAGGATATTTCCTTTTTCACCAAAGGACTCAATGCACTCCCCAAAATACCTTTGCAGATTCCACGAAAAGAGTGTTAGGATACTGCTCCATGAAAAGAAAGGTGTAACTCTGTTGGATGAATTCACACATCACAAAGAACTTTTTCAGAAAGCTTCTTTCTAGCTTTTATCTGAGGATATTTCCTTTCTCACCATAGGCTTGGATATGATCCAAAATATCCCTTCTTAGATTCCCGTGAAACAGTGCTACCAAAGGGCTCCATGAAAATTAAAGTGTAACTCTGTGCGATGAATTCACAAATCACAAAGCAGTTTCTCATAAAGCTTCTTTCTTGTTTCTGTCTGAGGAAATCTCCTTTGTCATCGTAAGTTTCAATGCGCTCTGAAATATCCCACTGCAGATTCCAAGAAAACAGTGTTAGCAAACTGCTCAATAAAAACAAAAGTGTAATGCTGTGAGATGAATTCAAACATCACAAAGCAGTTACAAAAAAAGCATCCTTTTGGTTTTTATCTAAGAATATTTCCTTTGTCATCCTGGGCTTCAACGTGATCTAAAATATGCTATTGCAGATTCCATGAAACAGTGTTATCAAACTGTTCAATGAAAAGAACAATGTAACTCTGTGAAATGAATTCACGCATCACAAAGCAGTTTCTCAGAAAGCTTCTTTCTAGTTTCTATCTGAGGATATTTCCTTTGTCTCCATAGGCCTCAATGCACTCTCAAATATCTCATTGCAGATTACACAGAAAGAGTGTCAGGAAACTCCTCCATGGAGAGAAAGTTGTAATTCAGTGATGCAAATTCACACATGACAAAGAAGTTTCTCAGAAAGTCCTTTCTAGTTTTTATATGATTCTATATCCTTTGTCACCATAGGCTTGCATGCAATCCAAAATATCCCTTCTCAGATTCCAGAAAAACAGTGCTACCAAACTGATCCATGAAGTGTATCATGTAACACTGCGAGATGAATTCACAAGTGACAAAGCAGTTTCACATAAAGCTTCTTTTTGGTTTTGTCTTAGGATATTTCCTTTGTCATCATAGGCTTCAATGAGATCCAAAATATCCCTTCTCATATTCCTCATAAGCAGTGCTACCAAACTGCTCCATGGAAAGAATCTTGTACCTCTGTGAGATGAATTAGCCCAACACAATGCAGTTTCTCAGAAAGCTTCTTTCTGGTTTTGATATGAGGATATTTCCTTTGTCACCATAAAGCTTCAATGTGCTCCGAAATATCCCATTGCAGATTCCAAGAAAATGGTTTTCACAAGCTGCTCAATGAAAGAACATTGTAACTCTGTGTGGTGAATTCACACATCACTAAGCAGTTTCTCAGGAAGCTTCTTTTCGATTTTTATCTGAGGATATTTCATGGTCACCATAGGCTTCACTGTGTTACAAAATATAACATGGCAGATTCCATGAAAACATTGTTATCAAAATGCTCAAGGAAAAGAACAGTGTAATTCTGTGAGATGAATTGACACATCAGGAAGCAATTTCCCAGAAAACTTCTTTCTCGTTTTGAAATGACGATTTTCCCCTTTTCACTATATGCCTCAATACGCTCCCAAATATGCCTTTGTAGATACCACAAAAACAGTGTTACAATACTGCTCCATGAAAAGAAAGGTGTCTCTCTGTGAGATTAACTCTCAAATAACAAAGAAATTTCTCAGACAGCTTCTTTCTAGTTTTTATCTGAGAATACTTCCTTTCTCAACATTGGCTACAATGCAATCCAAATTATCCCTTCTCAGGTGCCCAAAAAACAGAGTTACCAAACTGATCCGTGAAAAAAAATCGTGTAACACTGTGTGTTAAATCAACACATCACAAAGCAGTTTCTTAGAAAACTTCTTTATGGATTTTGTCTAAGGATATTTTCTTTGTCACCGTAAGCTTCAATGTGCTCTGAAATATCCTGATGTATATTCTAAGGAAACAGTGTTAGCAAACTTTTCAGTGAAAAGAACAATGTATCTCTGTGAGATGAATTCAGACATCACAGAACACTTTCTCAGAAAGCTATTTTCTAGTTTTTATCTGAGGATATTCCCTTTATCACCACAGGCATCAATGCGCTCCAAAATATCCCTTGGCAAATAACATGAAAACATTGTTAACAAACTGCTCCATGGAAAGAAAGGTGTAACTCTGTGGGACGAATTCAAATATCACAAAGAAATTTCTCAGAAATTTTCTTTCTAGTTTTTACCTGAAGATATTTCCTTTGTCACCATAGGCTTCAAAGTGATCCAAGATATCCCTTCTCAGATTCCCCAAAAACACTGTTACAAATTCCTCCATGAAAAGAATCATGTAGCTCTGTTAGATGAATTAACACATCACAAAGCAGTTTCTCAGAAAGCTTTTTTCTAGTTATTATACGAGGATATTTCTTATGTTAACATACGCTTCAAAGTACTCTGAGATATTCCTTTGCAGATTCCAACGTGACAGTGTTAACCTACTCTTCAATGAAAAGAACAGTGTAACTTTGTGGGATGAATTCACACATCACAAAGCAGTGCCTCAGAAATCTATGTTCTAGTTATTATTTGAGGATATTTCCTTTTTCACCATAGGCTTCAATGCACTCCAAAATATCCTATTGCAGATTCCATGAAAACAGTGTTAGCATACTGCTCAATGAAAAGAATGGTGCATATCTGTGAGATGAATTCACACATCACAAAGAAATTTCTCAGGAAGCTTCTTTTCGGTTTTTATCTGAGGATATTTCCTTTGTCACCATAGGCTTCAATGTGCTCCCAAGGATCCTATTACAGATTCCACAAAACCAGTGTCATCAGACTGCCCAGTGAAAAGTATGGTGTAATTATGTGAGATGAATTCACACATCACAAAGCATTTTCTCAGACAATTTCTCTCTAGTTTTTATCTGAGGATATTTCCTTTTCCTCTGTAGTCCTCCATGCGCTCCCAAATATCCCTTTGCAGATTCCATGAAAAGATTTTTAACAAACTGCTACATGAAGAGAACGTTGTACCTCTGTGAGAAGAATTCACACATCAAAAAGAAGTTTCTTAGAAAGTTTCTTTCCAGTTTTTATCTGAGGATATTTCCTTTGTCACCAAAGGCTTCAATGTGATTCAAAATATCCCTTTGCATATTCCATGAAAACAGTATTAACCTACTGCTGAATGAATAGAAAAGTGTAACTCTGTGAGATGAATTCACACATCACATAGCAATTTTGTAGAAAGCAATCTCATTTGAAGGTATTTAATTTTTCACCAAAGGTTTCAGGATGCTCCAGAATATCCTATTGCAGATTCCACGAAAATAGTGTTAGCATACTGCTCAATGAAAAGAATCGTGTATCTCTGTAAGATGAATTCACACATCACAAAGCAGTTTCTCAGAAAGCTTCTTTCTCGTTTTTTATCTGAGGATATTTCCTTTGTCACGATAGACTTCAATGCAATCCCAAGTATCCTATGACAGATACCACGAAACCAGTGTTATCAGACTGCCCAATGAAAACTACAGTGTAACTCTGTGACATGAATTCACACATCACAAAGCAGTTTCTCAGACAGTTTCTTTCTAGTTTTTATCTGAGGATATTTCCTTTTTCACTATAGTCCTCAAAGCACCCCCAAATATCCCCTTGCAGATTCCACGAAAACAGTTTTAGCAAACTGCTACATGAAAAGAAATGTGTACCACGGTGAGATGAATTCACACGTCACAAACAAGTTTCTTAGAAAGCTTCTTTCTAGTTTTTATCTGAAGATATTTCCTTTGTCACCATAGGCTTCAGTATGATTCAAAATATCCCTTCTCAGATTCCCCCAAAACACTGCTACAAAACTGCTCCATGGAAACAGTGGTATAACTCTGTGAGATGAACTCACACATCACAAAGTTGTTTCTCAGAAACCTTCTCTCTGGTTTTTCTCTGAGGATATCTCCTTTGTCAAAATAAGCTTCAATGCACTCTGAAATATCCCATTGCAAGTTCCACGAAAACAGTGTTAGCATACTGCTCAATGAAAAGAATGGTGTAACTCTGTGAGATGAATTAACACATTACAAAGCAGTTTCTCAATTTCTTTCTAGTTTTTATGTGAGGATATTTCCTTTTTCACTACAGTCCTCAATGCGCTCCCAAATATCCCTTTGCACATTCCACAAAAACAATGTTAGTAAACTGCTACATGAAAATAAGGGTGTATCTCAGTGAGATGAATTCACTCATCACAAACAAGTTTCTTAGAAAGCTTTTTTCTAGTTTTTATTAGAAGGTGTTTCCTTTGTCACCATAGGCTTGAAGGTGATTCAAAATATCCCTTCTCAGTTTCCCCAAAAACACTGCTAACAAACCGTTCCATGAAAACAGTGGTGTATCTCAGTGAGATGAATTCACACATCATAAAGGTGTTTCTCAGAAACTTTCTTTCTATTTTTTGTCTGAGGATATTTCCTTTGTAAAAATAAGCTTCAATGCACTCTCAAATATCCCAATGCAGATTCCAAGAAAACAGTGGTAGCAAACTGCTCAGTGAAAAGAACAGTGCAACTTTGAAAGATGAATTCACACATCACAAAGCAGTTTCTCAGAAAACTTTCTAGTTTTTTCTGAGGAAATTTCCTTTTTCAGCATAGGCCTCAATGTGCTTCCAAATATCCCTTTGCAGATTTCACAAAAATAGTGATGGCAAACTGCTCCATGGAATGAAAGTTGTAACTCTGTGAGATGAAATCACACATCATGAAGAACTTTCTCAGAAAGCATCTTTCTTGTTTTCATCTGAGGATATTTCCTTTGTAACCATAGGCTTCTATACGATTCAAAATGTCCCTTCTCAGATTCCCCAAAAACAATGCTACCAAAAGGCTCCATGAAAAGGATCATATAACCCTGTGAGATGAATTAACACATCACGAAGCCATTTCTCAGAGTGCTTTTTCTAGTTTTTACATAAGAACATTTCCTTTGCCACCATAAGCTTCAAAGCTCTCTGAAATATCCCATTGCAGATCCCAAGAAAACAGTGTCAGCAAATTGCTTGATGAAAATAACAGTGTAACTGTGTGAGATGTATTCACACATCAGAAAGCAGTTTCTCAGAAAGGTTCTTTAAGTTATTATTTGATGATATTCCCTTTGTCACCAAAGGCTTCAATGTGTTACAATATAGAATATGGCAGATTCCATGAAAACTGTTATCAAACTGCTCTATGAAAACAACAGTGTAACACTGTGGGATGAATTCACATATCACAAAAGAGTTTCCCAGAACAATTCTTCCTCTTTTTAAATGAGGATTTTTCCCTATTCACTATACACCTCAATGTGCTCCCAATTATGCCTTTGCAGATTCCATGAAAACAGTGTTACAAAAGTGCTCCATGAAAAGGAAGGTGTAACTCTGTCAGATGAATTCACAAATAAAAATAAATTTCTCAGACAGCTTCTTTCTAGTTAGTATCTGAGGATATTTCTTTTGTCATCATACGCTTCAATGAAATTCAAAATATCCCTTCTCAAATTACCGAAAAACAGTTCTGTAAAACTGATCTGTGAAAACAAAGTTATAGCTCCATGAGGCGAATTCACATATCAGAAACATGTTTCTAAGAAAGCTTCTTTCCAGTTGTAATCTAAGGATAATTCCTTAGTCACCATTGACTACAATGCAACCAAAAATATCCTTTCTCAGATTCCCCAAAAACAGTGCTACCAAACTGCTCCATGAAAAGAATTGTGAACTCTGTGATATGAATTAGCACATCAAAGAGCAGTTTCTCAGAATGCTTCTTTCTGTTTTTTTATTGGGATATTTCCTTTGTCAACATAAGCTACAATGTGTTCCAAAATATCCCATTGCAGATTCCAGGAAAACCAGGAAAACAGTGTTAGGAAACTGCTCAATGAAAAGAACAGTGTAATTCTGTGAGATGAATTCACATATAACAAAGCAGTTTCTCGGAAAGTTTCTTTCTAGTTTTTATCTGAGGCCTCAATACACCCACAAATATCCCTTTACAGTTTCCATGAAAACAATGTTAGTAAGGTGCTGCATGAAAAGAAAGGTGTAACTCTATGAGATGAATTCACACATCACAAAGAAGTTTCTCAGAAAGCTTCTTTCTAGTTTTAATCTGAGGGTGTTTGCTTTGTCACCATAGGGTTCTATGCGATCCAAAGTATTCCTTCTCAGATCCCTCAAAAACACTGTTACAAAACTGATCCATGAAAAGAATTGTGTGACTATGTCAGATGAATTAAGACACCACAAAGCGTTTTCTCAGAAAGCTTCTTTCTAGTTTTTGTCCGATGATAATTCCTTTGTCACCATAAGCTTCAAAGTGCTCTGAAATATTCCATTGTGTATTTCACAAAAACAGTGTTGGCAAACTGCTCCATGAAAATAAAAGTGTAACCCTGTGAGATGAATTCACACATCGCAAAGAACTTTCTCAGAAAGCTTCTCTCGAGTTTTTATCTGAGGACATTTCCTTTTTCACCATGTACCTCAATGTGCTCGTGAATATCCTTTTGCAGATTCCACAAAAATAGTGTTAGCTCAACGCTCCATAAAAAGAAAGGTGTAAATCTGTGAGATTAATTCACACATCAGAAAGTGGTTTCTAAGAAATCGTCTTTTTGGTTGTTGTCAGAAGATATTTCCTTTTTCACCATAGGCTTCAATGCTTTCCCAAATATCCTATTGCAGACTCCATGAAAAGAGTGTTATCACACTGCTAAATGAAAACCATAGTGTAACTCTGTGAGATGAATTCACACATGATGGAGTAGTTTCTCAGAAATCCTCTTTCTAGTTTTTAATTGAGGATATTTCCTTTGTCACCATAGGCTTCAATGTGACCCAAAATATCCCTTCTCAGATTCCCCCAAAAACAGTGCTACCAAACTGTTACATGAAAAGAATGGTGTAACTCTGTAAGATGAATTCACATATCTCAAAGATGCTTCTCAGAAACCTTCTTTCTAGTTTTTGTCTGAGTATATTTCCTTTTTCACTGCATTAATCGATGTGCTTCCCAATATCCCATAGCAGATTAATCAAAAAAAGTGTTAGCAAACTTCTCAATGAAAAGCACGGTGTAACTCTGTGAAATAAGTTCACACATCACAAAGCAGTTTCACAGAAAGCTTCTTTTTGGACTTTTGTCTGTGGATATTTCCTTTGTCACTATAGGCTTCAATGCACTCCCAAATATTCTATTGCAGATTGCATGAAAACTGTGATATCAAAATACTCAATGAAAAGAATGGTGAAAGTCTGTAAGATGAATTCACACAACACAAAGCTGTTTTTCAGAAGGTTTCTTTCTAGTTTTTATCTGAGGAATGTTCATTTTTCACTGTAGGTATCAAAGGGCTCTGGAATATGCCATTGCAGATTCCAAGAAAACAGTGTGAGCAAACTTCTCCATGAAAAGAAAGGTGGCACCCTGTGAGATTAATTCACAAACCACAAAGAGCTTTACCAGAAAGCTTGTTTCTAGCTTTTATCTGAGGATATTTAATTTGTCAACATAGGCTTCAATGTGATCCAAAATATCCCTTCTCAGATTCCCCCAAAACACTGCTAAGAAACTGTTCCATAAAGAAAATCATGAAACACTGTGAGATAAATTAACACATCAGAAAGTGGTTTTTCAGAGAGCTGCTTTCTAGTTTTTATATTAGGATATTTCCTTTGTCACCATATGTCTCAAAGCACTCTCAAGTATCCATTTGCAGATTCCAATAAAAGAGTGTTATCAAACTGTTCAATGTAAAGAACAGTGTAACTCAGTGAGATGAATTCACACATCACAGGAAGTTTCTTCTCAGGAATTTTCTTTCTAGTTTATATCTGATTATATTTCCTTTGTGACCATATGCTTCAAAGCAATTGAAAATATCCCTTCTCATATTCCCCCAAAAAAGTGCAACCAAACTGTTCCATGAGAGGGAAGGGGTAACATTGTGAGACGAATTCACACATCACAAAGCAGTATCTCAGAAAGCTTCTTTTTGGTTTTTATCTGTTAATATGTCCTTTGTCACCATAGTCTTCAATGCCCTCCCAAATATCCTATAGCAGATTGCACAAAAACAATGTTATCAAACTGCTCATTGAAAGAAATGGAGTAATTCTGTGAATTCACAAATCACAAAGCAGCTTCTCAGAAAGCTTCTTTCTAGTTTTTATCTGAGGATATTTCCTTTGAAACTATAGGCCTCAATGCACTCCCAAATGTCCCATTGCATATTCCACGAAAACAGTTTTTGCAAACTGCTCGATGAAAAGAATGGTGCAATTCTGTGAGATGAACTCAGACATCACAAAGACCTTCCTCAGAAACTTTCTTTCTAGTTTTTAACTGAAGATTTTTCCTTTGTCATCAGATGCTTCAATGCAACCAAAATATCCGTTCTCAGATTCCCCAAAAACAGTGCTTCCAAACTGCTCCATGAAAAGTATTGTGTAACTCTGTGAGATGAATTATCACATCACAAAGCAGTTTCCCAGAAAACTTTTTTCCATGTTTTATATGAGGATTTTTTTCACCATAAGCTTCAATGTGCTCCCAAATATCCCTTTGCAGATTCCATGAGAAGTGTGTAAGCAAACTGCTCACTGAAAAAAACAGTGTAAGTCGGAGATGAATTCACACATTATAAGGACCTTTCTCAGAAAGTTTCTTTCTAGTTCATCTCTGAGGATATTTCCTTGTAACCATAGGCTTCCATGTGATCCAAAATATCCCTTCTCAGATTTACCAAAAACAGTGCTACCATACTGATCCATGAAGAGAATCATGTAATTTCATGAGATAAATTAACACATCACAAAATGATTTCTTAGAAATGTTCTTTCTAGTTTCTCTCTGAGGATATTTCCTTTATCACCATAGGCCTCAGAGCACTCTCAAATATCCCTTGGCAGATTACACAAAAACAGTGTTAGCAAACTGCTCCACGAAAAGTAAGATGTAACTCTGTGAAATGAATTCACACATCACAAAGCAGTTTCTCAGAAAGCTTCTTTCGATTTTCATCTGAGGATATTTCCTTTGTCACCATAGGCTTCAATGCACTCCCAAATACCCTATTGCAGATTCCATGAAAACAGTGTTATAAAACTGCTTAGTGAAAAAAGCGTTGTAACACTGAGTTGAAATCACATATCACAAAGCAGTTTCTCAGAAAGGTTCTTTCTAGTTTTTGTCTGAGGATACCTCATTCTTCACCATAGCCATCAATGCATACCCAAATATCCCTTTTCAGATTCCAGAAAACAGTGTTAGCAAACTGCTCCATGAAAGGAAAAGTGTAACAGTGTGACGTGAATTCACGCATAACAAAGAACTTTCTCTGAAAGTTTCTTTCTACTTAAAATCTGAGGAGATTTTCTTTGTCACCATCGGCTTCAATGAGATCAAAATATAACTTCTCAGACTGTTCAAAAACAGTGCTAACAAACTGCGCCATGAAAAGAAACATGTAACTCTGTGAGATGAATTCACAAATCACAAAGCAGTTTCTCAGAAAGTTTCTTTCTTTTTTATGTCCGAGGATACTTCCTTTGTCACCATAAGCTTTAATGCACTCTGAAATATCCCATAGCATATTCCAAGAAAACAGTATTAGCAAACTGCACAATGAAAAGAACAGTGTAACCCAGAGAGATTAATTCACACATCACAGAGCAGTTTCTCAGAAAGCTTCTTTTTGTTTTAATCTGAGGATATTTTCTTTGTCAGTATACGCTTCAATGCACTCTGAAATATCCTATTGTAGTTTCCATGAAAACAGTGTTATCAAACTGCTCAGCTAAAAGAATGGTGTTACTCTGTGAAATGAAATTACACATCAAAAAGCTCTTTCTCAGAAAGATTCTTTCTCGTTTTTATCTGAAGATACTTCCTTCTTCACCAGATGCCTCAATGCGTTCGCAAATGTCCCTTTGTAGATTCCAGGAAAACAGTCTTGGCAAACTACTCTGTGAAAAGAAAGGGTTAAATTGGTCACATGATTTCACTAAACACAAGGAACTTTCTCAAAAAGCTTCTTTCTATTTTTTAACAGAGGATATTTCCTTTGTCACCAGAGGCATCAATGGGTTCCAAAATGTCCCTTCTCAGATTCCCCAAAAACACTGCTTCCAAACTGCTCCATGAAATTAAAACTGTATCTTTGTGAGATGAAATCACACGTCACAAAGTAGTTTCTCACAAAGTTTCTTTCTAGTTTTTATCTGAGAATAATTCTTTTTTCACTATAGGCCTCAATGCGGTCCCAAATATCCCTTTGCAGATTCCACGAAAACAGTGTTAGCAAACTATTCCTCGAAAACAAAGGTGTAACTTTGTGAGATGAATTCATACATCACCAAAGACTTTCTCAGAAAGATTCTTTCTAGTTTTTATCTGAGGATAATTTCTTGTCACCCTAGGCTTCAATGCTTACCAAAATATCCCTACTCAGATTCCCCAAAAACAATGCTAAAAATTTGTCCATGAAAAGCATTGTGCAACTCTGGGAGATGAATTAACACATCACAAAGCAATTTCTCAGAAAACTTCTTTGTAGTTTTTATATGAATGTATTTCCTTTGTCACCATAAACTTCAATGTGCTCCAAAATATTCCATTACAGATTACTAGAAACCAGTGTCAAAAAACTGCTCAGTGAAAACAACAGTGTAACTCTGTGAGGTGAATACACATATCACAAAGAAATTTCTCGGAAAGTTTCTTTCTAGTTTTAATCTGAGGATATTTCCTTTTTCAGTTTAGGCCTCAGGCACTCCCAAATATCCCTTTGCAGATTCCATGAAAACAGTGATAGCAAACTGCTCCATGAAAAGAAAGTTGTATCTCTTTGAGATAAATTCACGCATCACAAAGAAGTTTCTCTGAAAGCTTCTTTCTAGTTTTAATCTGAAGATATTTCCTTTGACCCTATAGGCTTCAATGTGATCCAACACATCCCTTCTCAGATTCCTGAAAAACAGAGCTACCAAAGTGCTCCATGAAAGAAAAGGTGTAACTCTGTGAGATGATTTCAGAAATCACAAATAAGTTCCTCAGAAAGCTTCCTCCTTGTTTTTTTCTCAGGATAATTCTTTTGTCACCATAAACTTCAAGGCACTCTGAAAATCCCATTGCAGATTACAAGAAAAGTGTGCTAGCAAACTGATGAATGAACAGAAGAGTGTAATTCTTTGAGATGAATTCACACATCAAAAAGTAGGTTCTCAGGAAGCATTTTTCTTATTTTTTTCTGAGGATATTTCCTTTGTCACCATAGGTTTCAATACACTCCCAAATATCCTATTGCAGACTCCATGAATACAGTGTCATCAAAAGGCTCAAAGAAAAGCATGATGTAGCTCTGTGAGATGAATTCGCCCATAAAAATGCAGTTTCTCAGAAAGCTTCTTTCTAGTTTTTATCTGAGGCTATTTCCATTTTCACCATAGGCCTCAATGTGCTCTAAAATATCCCTTTGCACATTCCAAGAAAAGAGTGTTAGCAAACTACTCTTTGAACAGGAAAGTGTAACCTGTGAGATGATTTCATATATCCCAAAGAATTTTCTCAGAAAGCTCCTTTTTAGTTTTTATCAGAAGATATTTCCTTAGTCACCATAGGCTTCAATGTGATCCAAAATATCCCTTCTCAGGTTCCACAAAAACAGCGCTACCAAACTGCTCAATGAAAAGACCAGTGTAGCTCTGTGAAATGAATTCACCCATCACAAAGCAGTTTCTCAGAAAGCTTCTGTCTAGTTTTTATCTGAGGATATGTCTGTTTATATTATAGGCCAGAATGCATTCAAAAATGTCCCCTTGCAGATTTCACAAAAACAGTGTTAGCAAACTGCTCCATGAAAAGAACAGTGTAACCCAGAGAGGTGAATTCACACATAACAAAGAGCTTTCTCAGAAATCTTCTTTCTCGTTTTTATCTTAGGATATTTCCTTAGTCATCATAGGCTTCAATGCGATCCAAAATATCCCTTCTCAGGTTCCACAAAAACAGGGATACCAAAGTGATAAAAGAAAAGGATCATGTAACTGTGTGAGATGAATTAACACATCTCAAAGCGGGTTCTCAGAAACCTTCTTTGTAGTTTTTATATGAGGCTATTTCCTTTCATACCATAAGCTTCAATGCGATCCAAAATAATCCTTCTCAGTTTTCCCAAAAACAGTGCTATCAAATGGATCAATGAAAAGAATCGTGTAACTCTGTGAGATGAATTTACAAATCAGAAATCAGTTTCTCAGAAATTTTCTTTCTAGTTTTTGTCTGAGGATATTTCCTTTTTCACAATAAGCTTCAATGAATTATGAAATATCCCATTGCAGATTCCAAGAAAACAGTTTTAGCAAACTGCTCAAAAAGAACAGTGTAATTCTGTGAGTTGAATTCACACATTACAAAGTATTTTCTCAGAAGGCATCTTTCTGGTTTTTCTATGAGACTATTTCCTTTGTCACCATGAGGTTCAAGGCATTCCCAAATATCCTAGTGCAGACTCCAATGAAACAAGGTTATCAAACTGTACCATGAAAAAAATGGTTTAATTTTGTGACATGAATTCATATATCACAAAGCAGATTCTCAGAAACCTTCTTTCTAGTTTTTGTCTGAAGATATTTACTCTTTCATTATAGGCCTCAATGTGCTCCCAAATATCCCTTTGTAGATTCCATGAAAACTCTGTTAGCAAACTGCTCCATGAAAACAATGCTGTAACTCTGTGAGATGAATTCACACATGACAAAGAACTTTCTCAGAAAGATTCTTTCTAGTTTTCGTCTGGGGATATTTCCTTAGTCACCATAGGCTTCAATGCCATCCAAAACATCCCTTCTTATATTCCCCCAAAACAGTGCTACCAAACTGCTCCATGAAAAGAATCGTGTAACTTTGTGAGATGAATTCACAAATCACAAAGCAGTTTTCCTTTTTCACCATAGGCCTCTATGAGCTCGCAAATATCCCTTTGCATACTCCACAAAAACAGTGTCTCCTAACTACTCCATGATAACAACCGTGTAAATCTGCAGGATTAATTAACACATCACAATACGGTTTCTCAGAAAGCTTCTTTTTGGTTTTCTGTCTGAGGATATTTCCTTTGATTACATAGGCTTCAATGTGCTCTGAAATACCCTATTGCAGATTCCACGAGAGCAGTGTTGGCAACCTGATCCAAGAAAAGAACGTGTAACTCTGTGAGATGAATTCACACATCACAAAGAAGTTTCTTAGAGAGCTTCATTCTAATTTTTATCTGAGTATATTTGCTTTGTCACCATAGACTTTCCTTTTTCACTATAGGCCACAATGTGCTCCCAAATATACCTTTGCGGATTCCATGAAAACAGTGGTAGCAAACTTCTCCATGAAAAGATAAGTTTAACACTGTGAGATGAATTCCCATCTCACAAAGAAGTTACTCAAAAAGCTTCTTTATAGTTTTAATCTGAGGATATTTACTTTGTCACCATAGGCTTCAATACGATCCAAATTATCCCTTTTCAGATTCCCCAAACACAAAATCACCAAACTGCTCTATGAAAGGAATCATGTAATGGTGTGAAATGAACTAACACATCTCAAAGCGGTTTCTCAGAAAACTTCTTTTTAGTTTTTAAATGTGGATATTTCCTTTGTCACCTTGGGATTCAATGTGATCCAAAATATCCCTTCTCAGATTCCCAAAAAACAGTGCTACCAAACTAATCCATGAGAAGGATCATGTAACTCTGTGAGTTGAATTTACAAACCACAAACATCTTTCTCTGAAAGTATTTTTCTAATTTTTGTCCGAGGATATTTCCTTTTCACCATAAGCTTCTATGCTCTATGAAATATTCCTTTGCTGATTCCAGGAAAAGAGTGTTAGCAATCTGCACAATATAAGAATGGCGTAATTCTATGAGATGAAATCAAAAATTACAAAGCATTTTCTCAAAAGTTTACTTCTAGTTTTTGAGGATATTTCCTTTTTCATCATCAGCCTCAATGTGCTCCCAAATATCCCTTTGCAGATTCCAAGAAAACAGTGTAGGTAAACTGCTGAATGAAAAGAACAGTGTAACTATATGAGGTGAATTCATGCATCACCAAGCAGTTTCTCAGAAACCTTCTCTCTAGTTTTTATCTGAGGATATTTCTCTTGTAACTATAGGCCTCAATACGCACCAAAATATCACTTTGCAGATTCTATAAAAACAGTGTTAGCAAACTGCTCCGTGAAATGACAGTTGTAACACTTTGTGATGAATTCTCGCATCACAAAGAACTTTCTCAGAAAGGTTCTTTCTACTTTTTTCGGAGGATATTTCCTTTGTCTCCATAGACTTCAAAGCAATCCAAAATATCCCTTCTAGGATTCCTCAAAAGCAGTGCTACCAAACTATTCCATGAAAAGTATCATGAAATCCTGAGAGATGAATTCACCAATTATAAAGCAGATTCACAGAAAGCTTTTTTCTAGTTATTTCTGAGGATATTTCTTTTCCTACAATAAGCTTCAAAATGCTCCAAAATATCCCATTGTAGATTGCAAGAAAAGAGCGCTGGCAAACTGCTGAATAAAAAGAACAGTGTAACTGTGTGAGGTGAATTCACACATCACAAAGCAATTTCTCAGGAAATTTCTTTCTACTTTATATCTGATTGTATTTACTTTGTCACCATAGGTTCAAATGCCATTCAAAGTATCCCTTCTCAGATTCACCAAAAACAGGGCTACCAAACTTCTCCATGTAAAGAATCATGCAACTGAGTTAGATAAATTAAAATATCACAAAGTCGTTTCTCAGTAACTTCTTTGTAGTTTTTATCTGAGGATATTTCCTCTGTCACCATAAGCTTCAATGCGCTCTGAAATATCAGATTGCAGATTCCAAGAAAACAGAGTAAGCAAACTGCACAATGCAAAGATCAGTGTAACTCTGTGAGATGAATTTACACAACACATACAGTTTTTCAGAATGCATCTTTCTAGTTTTTATGTGAGGATATTGCCTTTTTCACCCTAGACCTCAATGCACTCCCAAATATCCCTTTGCAGATTTCAGGAAAAGAGTCTTAGCAAACTGCTCCATGAAAAGAATCGTGTATCTCTGTCAAATGAATTCACACATCACAAAGAAGCTTCTGAGAAAGCTTCTTTCTGGTTTTAATCTGAGGATATTTCCTTTGTCACACTAGGCTTCATTTTGATCAAAAATATCCCTTCCCGGATTCCCCAAAAACAGTGCTACCAAACTGCTCCATGAAAAGAATTGTGTATCTTTGGGATGAATTCACAAATCACAAACCAGTTTCTCAGAAATATTTTTTCTACTTTTCATCTGAGGGTATTTCCTTTTACACCATGGGCCTCAATGCACTTGTGAATATTCCTTTGCAGTTTCCACGAAAACAGTGTTAGCAAACTACTACATGAAAACAGTGGTGTAAATATGTGAGATGAATTGACACATTGGAAAGCAGTTTCTCAGAAAGGTTCTTTTCAGTTTCTGTCTGAGGATATTTCCTTTGTCACCAAAGGCTTCAATGCATTCCCAAATATCCAATTGCAGATTCCATGAAAACCGGGTTAGCAAACTGCTCCAAGAAATGAATCATGTAACTCTGTGCAATGATTTCACTTATCACAAAGAAGTTTCTCAGAAAGCTTCTTTCTAGTTTTTATCTGAGGATATTTCCTTTGTCAAAATAGGCTTCAATGCAATCCAAAATATCCCTTCTCAGATTCCCCAAAAGCAATGCTCCCAAACTGCTGCAATGACAAGAATGGCATAACTCTGTAAGATGAATGTAAACATCCTAAAGATGTTTATCAGAAAGTGTCTTTCTGATTATTTCCTTTTTTCACCATAATCCTCCATGTGTTCTGGAATATCCCATTGCAAATTCCACAAAAGAGGTGTTAGCAAACTACTCAATGAAAAGAACAGCAAAATTCTGAGATGAATTCACACATCCCAAAGAAGTTTCTAAAAAAGTTTCTCTCTAGATGTTACTGAGGATAATTCTTTGGTCTCCATAAATTTCAATGCAATCCAAGATATCCCTTCTCAGATCCCCACAAAACAGTGCTACCAAACTGCGGCATGAAAAAAGAGGTGTAACTCTTTGAAATGAGGTAAAAAATCCCAAAGCAGTTTCTCAGAAAGCTTTGATGTAGTTTTTGTCTGAGGATATTTCCTTTGTCACTGTAAGTGTCAATGCACTCGAAAATATCCCATTGCAGATTTAAAGAAAAAAGTGTGAGGAAACAACTCAATGAATAGAACAGTGTAACTCTGTGAGATGAATTCACACATCACAAAGAACTTTTCCAGAAAATGCTTTTAGGTTTTTGTCTGAGGATATTTCCTTTGTCACCATAGGCTTCAACGTGCTCCCAAATATGCTGCTGCAGATTCCATGAACACAGTGTTATCAAACTTGTCAATGAAAAGAATGGTGTAACTCTGAGAGATGAATTCACAGATCACAAAGAACTTTCTCAGAAAGCTTCATTCTAGTTTTTATCTGAGGATATTTCCTTTGTCACTGTAGGCTTCAATGCCATCCCAAATATCCCTTCTCAGATTCCCCAAAGCGGTGCTACCAAACTGATCCATGAAAAAAATCGTGTAACTCTGTGAGATGAATTCACAAAACAAAAAAGCAGTTTCTCAGAAAGATTCTTTCCAGTTTTTATCTGAGCATATTTACTTTGTCTCCATAGCCTTTAATGCACTCCCAAATATCCTATTGCAGATTCAACGAAAACATTATTACCAAACTCCTCAATGAAAAGTATGGTGTAATTCTGTGAGATGAATTCACACATCACAAGGAACTTTCTCAGAAAACTTCTTTCTAGTTTCTATCTGAGTATATTTCCTTTGTCACCCTAGGCTTCAATATGATCCAAATAATCACTTCTCAGATTCCCCAAAAACAGTGCTACCAAACTGCTTTATGAAAAGCATTGTGTAACTCAGTGAAGTGAATTCACAAATCACAAAGCAGTTTCTCAGAAAGCTTTGTTCTACTTTTTGTGTGAGAATATTTCGTTAGTCACCATATGCTTCAATGTACTCCGAAATATACCATTGCAGATTCCAAGAAAATGGTGTTAGCAAACTTCTCAATAAAAAAAAAGCAGTGTAACCCTGTGAGATGAATTCACATATCACAAAGCAGTTTCTCCGAAAGCTTCTCTCTGTTATTAAACTGAGGACATTTCTTTTGACACAGTAGGCTTGAATGTGATCCCAAATATCGCTTCTCATATTCCCCAAACACTACTACAAATCTGATCCATGAAAAGAATCGTGTAACTCCGTGAGATGAATTGAAACATCACAAAGTGGTTACTCAGAAAGTTTTCTTCCAGTATATATACGAGGTTATTTCTTTTGTCACCGTAAGCTTCAATGTGCTCTGAAATATCCCACTGCAGATTCCAAGAAAAGAGTGTTAGCAAACTGCTCACTGAAAACAACAGTGTAACTCGGTGAGATGAATTGACACAATAAAAAACAGTTTCATAGAAAGCTTCCTTCTAGTATTTATCTGAAGACATTTCACTTTTTGCTCTATGCCTCAATTGGCTCCCAAATATCCCTTTGCAGATTTCATGAAAAGAGTGCTAGCAAGATGCTCCATGAAAAGAAAGGTGTCACTCTGTGAGATGAATTCACATATCACAAAGAACTTCCTCAGAATGCTTATTTCAAGGTTTTCCTGTGGATACTTCCTTTGTCGCCATAGGCTACAGTGCAATTCAAAATATCGTATCTCAAATTCCCCCAAAACAGTGCTATGAAATAGATCCATGAAAAGAATTGTGTAAATCCGTGAGATGAATTAACAAATCAAAAAGCGGTTTCTCACAAAATTTCTTTCTTTTTTTAATCTGAGGATATTTCCTTTTCACTACAGGCCTCAATGTGTTCCCTAATATCTGTTTGCAGATTCCACGAAAAGAGTGTTGGCAAACTGCTCCATGAAAAGGAAGGTGTAACTGTGTGAGGTGAATTCAGACATCAAAAGAGTTTTTTCAGAAAGCTTCTTTCTAGTTTTTATTTGAGGATATTTCCTTTGTCGCCATAGGCTTCAATGCAATTCAAAATATCCCTTTTCAGATTCCCCAAAACGAATGCTATCTAACTGCTCCATGAAAACTGTGGTGTAGTTCTGTGAGATGAATACACACATTTAAAGGTGTTACTCAGAGACCTTCTTTCTAGTTTTTATGTGAGGATATTTCCTTTTTCACCATAATCCTCAATGCACTACAGAATGCCCCATTGCAGATTAAATGAAAAAAGTGTTAGCACATTTCTCAAGGAAATGAATGGTTTAAATCTATGAGATGAGTTCACACATCACAGAGCAGTTTCTCATAAAGCTTCCTTTTTGGTTTTTATCTGAGGATATTTCCATTGTCACCATAGGCTTTAATGCACTCCCAAGTATCCTATTACAGATTCCACGAAATCAGTGTTATCAGACTGATCAATGAAAAGAACAGTGTAACTCTGTGAGATGAATTCAAACATCACAAC
>NW_012116799.1:70611-73001 GCF_000951035.1 Colobus angolensis palliatus | reverse complement strand
TAGTGTCTCAGAAAGCTTCTTTCTAGTTTTTCTATGAGGATATTTCCTTTGTCACTATAGGCTTCAATGTGCTCTGAAATATACTATTGTGGATTCCACGAAAACAGTGTTATCAAACTTCTCAATGAAAAAAACGGTGTAACTGTGTGGGATGAATTCACACAACACAAAGCTGTTTCTTCTAAAGTTTCTTTCTAGTTTTTATCTGAGGATATTTTCTTTAACACCATAGGCCTCAAAGCATTCCAAAATATACCTTGGCAGATTCCACAAAAACACTGTTAGTACATTGCTCCATGAAAAGAAATGTGTATCTCTGTGAGATGAATTAACACATTATGAAAAACTTTCTCAGAAAGCGTCTATCTAGGTTTTATGTGAGGATATTCTCCTTTTCACTATAGGCCTCAATGTGCTCACAAATATCCCTGTGCAGATTCCATGAAAACTGTTAGCAAACTGCTCCATGAAAAAGAAAGTTGTAACTCTGTGAGATGAATTAACACATCACAAAACGGTATCTAAGAAATCTTCTTTCTAGTTTTTATGTGAAGATATTTCTTTGTCACCATAGGACTCATAGTGCTCCCAAACATTCCTTTGGGATTCCCCGAAAACAGTGTATGCAAATTCTCCATGAAAAGAAAGATAAACCTCTATGAGATTAATTCACACATCACAAGTAACTTTCTCAAAAAATTTCTTTCTAGTTTTTATCTGAGGTTATTTCTTTTGTCATCATAGATTTCATTGTGATCCAATATATCCCTTCTCAGAGTCCCCAAAAACAGTGCTACCAAACTGTTCCATGAAAAGAATTCTGGAACTTTGTGAGATGAATTCAAAAATCACAAAGTAGTTTTTCAGAAAGCTTCTTTGTTGTTTTTGTCTGAGGATATTTCTTTTGTCAGTATAAGTTTCAATGTGTTCTGAAATATCCATTGCAGATTCCCAGAAAACAGTGTTGGTAAACTGCTCAATGAAAAGAGCAGTGTAACTCTGTGAGATGAACTCACACATCACAGAGCAGTTTTTCAGAGAGCTTCTTTCTAGCTTTTATATGTGGATATTTCCTGTTAAACCATAGGCTTCAATGTGCTCCGAAATATTCCTTCTCAGACACCACAAAACTGTGATGCCAAAGTGCTCCCTCAACAGAAACGTTTAACTCTATGAGATAAATGCACAAATCATAAGCTATTTTCTCTGAAAGGTTTTCTCCAGTTTTTATCTGGAGAATTTTCTTTTTTCACCTTAGGCCTCTATGTGCTCCCAAATATCCCATTACAGGTTCATCAAAAACAGTGTTACCAAATAGCTCAATGAGAAGAAAGATTTAACTCTGTGAGATGAATGCACCCAACTCAAAACAGTCTGTCAGAAAGCTTTTTTCCAGTTTTAATCTGAGGGTATTTCCTTTTTCACCATAGGCTTCTCTGTGCTCTGAATATCCCTCTGTAGATTCCACAAAATCAGAGTTAACAAACTGCCCAATGAAAAGAATGGTTTACCTCTGGGAGAAGAATTCATGCATCACAAAGTAATTTCTCAGAAAGCTCCTTTCTAGGTTTCATCTGTGCAGCATATTTACTTTTCCACCATCAGCCTCAATGCATTCCCAAATATCCCTTCTCAGAAACTGCAAAACCAGTGATGCCAAACTTCTCAATCAACAAAATGGTTTATCTCTCTGAGATGAACACACACATCACAACATAGTTTCTCATAAACATTCTCACCAGTTTTTATCTGAAAATATTTCCTTTTTCAACACCAGCCTCTGTGAGCTCCCGAAAATCCCTTTGCAGATTCACACAAAACAGTGCTACCAAACTGCTCAATGAAAAGAAAGGTGTAACTCTGTCAAATGAATTCACCCATCACAAATCAGTTTCTCATAAAGTTTCTTTCTAGTTTTTATCTGAGATGATTCTTTTTTCACCATAGGCCTCAAGGCACTCCCAAATATCCCTTTGCAACTCCTAGGAAAACAGTTTTAGCAAACTGCTCCATGAAAAAAAGGTGTAACTCAGTGTGATGAACTCACACATCACAAAGAACTTTCTCAGAGAACTTCTGTCTAGTTTTTATCTGAGTATATTTACTTAGTTACAAAAGGCTTCAATACAATCCAAAATATCCGTTCTTACATTCCCCAAAAACAGTGCTACCAAACTGGCCCATGAAAAGGATTATGAAACTGTGTGAGATGAATTAACACATCAAAAGCAGTGTCTTAGAGAGCTTCTTTCTAGTTTTTATAGGAGGATGTTTCCTTTATCTTCATAAGCTTTAACACGCTCCTAAATATCCCATGTAGATTTCAAGAAAATAGTGTTAGCAAACTGCTCAGTGAAAAGAAGAGTATAACTCCGTGAAATGAATTTACA
>NW_012116799.1:54109-69276 GCF_000951035.1 Colobus angolensis palliatus | reverse complement strand
TTTAATTCTGTGAAATAAATTCACCCATCACATGGCAGTTTTTCAAAAAGTTTCTTTCTGGTTTTTATATGCAAATGTTTCCTTTTCAACCATAGGCATCAATGTGCTCCCAAATATCCCTTCTCAGACACCACAAAAACAGTGGTGCCAAAGTGCTCCCTCAACAGAAACGTTTAACTCCATGAAATGAATACACTCATCACAAAGGAGTTTCTCAGAAAGCTTCTCAAGGCCTCAAGACACTCAAAATATCCCTTTGGAAATTCCACTAAAGCAGTTTTAGTAAACTGCTCCATGAAAAGAAAGGTGTAACTCTGTGAGTTGAATTCACACATCTCAAGGAACTTTCTCAGAAAGCTTCTTTCTAGCTTTTATCTGAGGATATTTCCTTTGTCACCATAGGCTTAAATGTGATCCAAAATATCCCTTCTCAGAGTCCCCCAAAACAGTGCAACCAAGCTGTTCCATGAAAAGCATCGTGTAACTCTGTGAGATGAATTCACAAATCACAAAGCAGCTTCTCAGAAAGCTTCTTTCTAGTTTTTGTCTGAGGATATTTCGTTTGTCACCCTAATATTCAATGCTCTCCAAAAAATCCCATTGCAGATTACAAGAAAACAATGTTAGCAAACTGCTCAAGGAAAAGAACAGTGTAATTCTGTGAGTTGAATTCACACATCACAAAGCAGTTTCTTTGCAAGCTTCTTTTTCGTCTTTCTATGAGAATATTTCCTTTGTCACCACAAGCTTCAATGCACTCTGAAAAATTAGATTGCAGATTCCAAAAAAAAAACAGAGTAAGCAAACTTCTCAATGCAAATAATAGTGTAAGTCTGTAAGATGATTTCACGCATCACAAAGTAGTTTCTCAGAACACTACTTTCAAGTTTTTATCAGAGGATACTCCCTTTTTCAAAATTGACCTGAAGGCACTCCCAAATATCCCTTTGCATATTCCCAGAAAACAGTGTTAGCAAACTGCTCCATGAAAAGAAAACTATAACTCTCTGAAATGAATTCACACATCACAAAGAACTTTCTCAGAAAGATTCTTTCTAGTTTTTATCTGAAGATACTTCCTCCGTCACCATAGGCCTCAATGCGATACAAAATATCCCTTTTCAGAATACCCAAAAGTAGTGCTACCAAACTGCTCCATGAAAAGAATCGTGTAACTCTGTGAGATGAATTCACAAATCACAAAGCAGTTTTCCTTTTTCACCATAGGCCTCAATGAGCTCACAAATATCCCTCTGCAGACTCCACAAAAACAGTGTCTCCTAACTGCTCCATGATAACAACAGTGTAAATTTGCAGGATGAATTAACACATGATAATACAGTTTCTCAGAAAGCTTCACTTTGGTTTTTTGTCTGAGGATATTTCTTTTGACACCATAGGCTTCAATGTGCTCCCAAATATCTTATTGCAGATTTCATGAGAGCAGTTTTGGCAACCTGATCCAAGAAAAGAATCGTGTAACTCTGTGAGATGAATTCACACATCACAAAGAAGTTTCTTATAAAGCTTCATTCTAGTTTTTATGTGAGTATATTTGCTTTGTCAACCAAGGGTTCAATGCAATCCGAAGTACCCATTCTCAGATACCACAAAAACAGTGCTACCAACCTGCTCCACGAAAAGAATGGTGTAACACTGTGAAATAAATTTACACATCTGAAAGCTATTTCTCAGGAAGATTATTTCTAGTTTTCATCTGAAGATATTTTCATTTTCACCATATTCCTCAATGGGCTCATGAATATCCAATTGCAGATTAAACGAAAAAAGTGTTAACAAATTTTTCAATGAAAAAAACAGTGTAACTCTCTGAGATGAATTCACACATCACAAAGCAGTTTCATAGTAAGCTTCTTTTTGGTTTTTACCTGAGGATATTTCCTTTGTCAATATAGATTTCAATGATGAAGTCTTCAATGATTAAAACAGTGATGCCAAAGTGCTCCCTCAACAGAAACGTTTAGATCTATGTGATGAATGCACACATAACAAAGGAGATTCTCAGACAGCTTCTCTCCTGTTTGTACCTGAAGATATTTCCTATTTCACCATTGGACTCTATGCGCTCCCAAATATCCCTTTGCAGATTCCACAAAAACAATGTTACCAAACTACTCCATGAAAAGAAAGAGCTAACACAGTGAGATGAATTCACTCACCATGAAGAAGTTTCTCAGAAACTTATCTGAGAACATTTCCTTTGTCACCATAGGCTACAATGCATCCAAAATTTCCCTTCTCAGATTCCCCAAAAACAGTGCTATCATCTGTTACATAAAAAGGATCGGGTAACTCTGTGAGATAATTAACACATCAGAAATCATTTTCGCAGAAAGCCTCTTTCTAGTTTTTATATGAGGGTATTCCTTTGTCTCCTTAAGCTTCAATGTACTCTGAACTAACCCTTTGCAGATTCCAAAAAAAAGGTTTTAGCAAACTGCTCAATGAAAAGTGTGGTGTAAATCTGTGAGATGAATTCATACATCACAAAGCAGTTTCTCAGAAACCTTCTTTCTAGTTTTTATGTGAGGATATTTGCTTTTTCACCATAGATTTCAATGCACTCCCAAATATCCCTTTGCAGATTACATGAAAGGAGTGTTAGCAAACTACTCCATGGAAAGAAAGGTGTAAACCTCTGAGATGAACTCACACATCACAAAGAAATTTTTCAGAAAGTTTCTTTCTAGTTTATATCTGCGGATATTTATTATGAAAACATAAGCTTCAATGCGCTCTGAAATATCCCATTGCAGATTCCCAAAAAAACAGTTTTAGCACACTGCTCAATGAAAAGAATAGTGTTACACTGTGAGATGAAGTTATAGATCACAAAGCAGTTTCTCAAAAGCTTCTTTCTAGTTTTTATCTGAGGATATTTCCTTTTTCACCATAGGCCTCAATGTGCTCCCATATATCCCTTTGAAGATTCCACAAAGAGAGTGTTATCAAATTGCTCAATAAAAACAACATTATATCTGTGTGAGATGAAACCACACATCACAAATCAGCATCTCAGAAAGGTACATTTTAGTTTTTATCTGAGGATATTTTCTTTGTCAACATAGGCTTCAATGTGCTCTAAATATCTTATTGCAGACTTCACAAAAACAGTACTATCTAACAGCTAACTAAAAGAACGGGGTAATTCTGTGAGATGAATTCACACATCACAAAGCAGTTTCTCAGGAAGATTTTTTCCATTTTTTATCTGAGGATCCTTCCTATTTCACCATTGGCCTCAATGCACTCCCAAGTATCGCTTTGCAGATATCATGAAAATAGTGTTAGCAAACTGTTCCATGGATAAAAAGGTGTATCTCTTTGAGATGACTTTATATTTCACAAAGAACTTTCTCAGAAATCTTCTTTCTAGTTTTTATCTGAGAATATTTCCTTTTTCACCATAGAACTCAGTACACTTCAAAATATCTCTTTGCAGATTCGACTAAAACAGTGTTAGTAAACTGATCCATGAACAGAACAGTGTCACTCTGTGAGATGCATTCACACCTCACAATGAAGTTTCTCAGAAAGCTTTTTTCTAGTTTTTATGTGAGGATGTTTCCTTTTACATCATAGACCACAATGCACTCGAAAATATCCCTCTGCATATTCCAAGAAAACAGTGCAGTGATAGCAATGTGCTCCATGAAAAGAAACATGTAACTCTATCGATTGAATTAACATATCACATAGCGGTTTTTCAGAAAATTTCTTTCTAGTTTTTATATGAGGATATTTCCTTTGTCATGATCCTTCAATGCGATCCAAAATATTCCTTCTCAGATTTCCCAAAAACACTCATAGCAAACTGATGAAAAGAATCATGAAACTATGCGGGATCAATTAACACATAACAAAGTAGTTTCTCTGAAAGCTTCTGTCTAGTTTTTATATGATATTTTTAAGTCTGTCACCATAAGCATTAATGCACTCTGAAATATCCCATTGCAGATTCCAAGAAACCAGTGTGGGCAAACTGCTCAATGAAAAATAACAGTATAACTCGTTGAGATAAATTTATACATCACAAACGAGATTCTAGGAAAATTTCTTTATAGTTTTTATCTGAGGGTATTTCCTTTATAACCATAGGCCTCAATGCTCTCACAAATATCCATTTGCAGATTCCACGAAAATATTGTTAGCAAACTGCTCTATGAAAAGAAAGATGTAACTCTGTGAGACTAATTCACACACCACAAAGAAGTTTCTCAGAAAGTTTCTTTCTAGTTTTTATCTGAGATAATTTTCTTTGTCACCATAGGCTTCAATGTGATACAAATTATTCCTTCCAGATACCACTAAAGCAGTGCTATCAAACTGACCCACAAAAGGGGTCATCTAACTCTGTGAGAATTTGCAAATCACAAAGCAGTTTCTTAGAAAGCTTATTTCTTCTTTCTCTGAGGATATTTCCTTTGTCACCATAAGCTTCAGTGTGCTCTGAAATATCCCATTGTGGATTCCATGAAAACAGTGCTAGCAAACTGCTCAATGAGTAGAAAAGTGCAACTATGTGAGTTGAATTCACACATAGCAAGGAAGTTTGTCAGAAAGCTTCTTTCTAGTTTTAATCTGAGAATATTTCCTGTGTCACCATAGGCTTCAATGTGAAACAAAGTATCTCTTCTCAGATACCTCAGAAACAGTGCTACCAAACAGATCCATGCAAAGAATCGTGAAACTCTGTGAGAAGAATTCGCACATCACAAAGCAGTTTCTCAGAAAGCTTATTTTTGCTTCTTTGTCTAAGGATATTTCCTTTGTCACCATAAGCTTCAATGTGCTCCAAAATATCACAGTGTAGATTCCAAGAAAACAGTGTTAGCAAACTGTTCAATGAAAAAAGTGGTGTAATTCTGTGAGAGGAAATCACACATCACAAAGCAGTTTGTCAGAAAGCTTCTTTCTCATTTCTATCTGAATATATTTCCTTAGTAATTGAAGATGTCAATGCGATCCAAAATATCTCTTCTCAGATTCCCCTAAAACAGTGCCATCAAAATGCTCCATATAAGGAATAGTGTAATCCTTTGGAATGAATTAACAGGACACAAAGCCATTTCTCAGAAAGCTTCTTTCCAATTTTCATATGAGAATATTTCATTTCATAAGCTTCAAGGCGCTCCATAATATCTCATTGCAGATTCCAAGAAAACAGTGTTAACAAACTGCTCAATGAATACAACAGTGTAGCTCTGTGAGATGTATTCACACATCAGAAAGCAGTGTCAAAGAAGACTTCTTTTTTTTATTAATCTCAAGATATTTAACTTTTCACTGTACTCCTCAATGCACTCCCAAATATTACTTTTCAGTTTCCATTAAAAGGGTGACAGCAAGGTGTTTCATGAAAAGAAAGGTGTAACTCCGTGAGATGAATTCACACATCACCAAGAACCTTCTCAGAAAGCTTCTTGTTAGTTTTTATCAAAGAAGATTTCCTTTGTCACTATATGCTTCAATGAGATCCAAAATATCCCTTCTCAGATTCCCCAAAAGCAGTGCTACCAAACTGCTCCATGGAAAGAATCTTTTAACTCTGTGAGATGAATTAACATATCACAAAGAGGCTTCCCATAAAGCGTCTTTATGGTTTTTGTCTGAGGATACTTACTTTGTCACCATAAGCTTCTATGCACTCTGCAGTATCCCATTCCAGAATACAAGAAAACAGTGTTAGCGGACTGCTCAATGAAAAGCACAGTGTAACTAAATGAGATGATTTCACACATAACTAAGCAGTTCCTCAGAAATATTCTTTTTAGTTTTTATCTGAGGATATTTCTTTTTCACCACATGCTTCAATGCTTTCCCAAATAGCCCTTTGCAGATTCCTTGAAATCTGTGTTATCGAACTGCTCCATGAAAAGTGTAACTCTGTGAGATGAATTCACACATCACAAAGAACTTTCTCAGAAAGCTTCTTTCTAATTTTTAACTGAGGATATTTCCTTTGTCAACATAAGCTTCAATGAGATCCAAAATATCCCTTCTCAGATTCCCCCGGAAACATGGCTAACAAACTGCTCCATGAAAACAATCATGTAAGTTGGTGAGATGAATTCAGAAAGCACAAACCAGTTTCTCAGAAAGCTTCTTTCTGGGTTTTATCTAAGGATATTTCCTTTCTAACAATAACCTTCAATGTTCTTTGAAATATCCCATTGCAGTGTCCAAAAGAGCAGTGTAGGCAAACTGTTGAATGAAAAGAACAGTGAAACTCTGTGAGATGAATTCATATATCACAAAGCAGTTTCGCAGAAATCTTCTTTTTGTTTTTTTTTATGAGGATATTTCCTTTGTCACTGTAGGCTGCAATGTGCTCCCAAATATCCCTTTGCAGATTCCGTGAAATCTGTGTTATTGAACTGCTCCATGAAAAGAAAGGTGTAACTCTGTGAGATAAATTCACACATCACATAGCACTTTCTCAGAAAGCTTCTTTCCAGTTTTCATCTGAGGATATTTTCTTTGTCACCATTGGCTTCAAAGTGATCCAAAATATCCTCTCTCAGATTCCACAAACACAGGGCTAACAAACTGATCCATGAAAAGCGTCGTGCAATGCTGTGAGATGAACTAATACATCACAAAGTGGTATATCAGAAAGCTTCTTTCTAGTTTTTATATGAGGATATTTTCAAAGTCACTGTAGGCTTCAATGCAGTCCGAAATATCACATAGCAGATTGCAAGAAAGGAGTGTTAGCAAACTGCTCAATGAAAAGAACAGTTTAACTCTGTGATATGAATTCACACATCACTAAGGAGTTTCACAGAAGGCTTCTTTCTAATTTTAATCTGAGGATATTTCCTTTTCACTGTAGATTTCAATGCAATTAAAACTATGCCTTCTCAGACTCCCAAAAACAGTGCTACCAAATAACTCCATAAAAACTGTGGTGTAACTCTGAGAGACGAATTCACACACCTCAAAGCTGTTTCTCAGAAAGCTTGTTTCTAGTTTTTCACAGTTTATATCCTTTTTCACCATAATCCTCAATGCGCTATGGAATACATCAATTCAGTTTCCACGAAAAAAGTGTTGACAAACTTCTCAAATAAAAGAAAGATGTAACTCTCTGAGGTGAATTCACACTTCCCAAAGCAGTTTCACAGAAAGCTTATTTTTGGTTTTTATCTGAGGATAATTCCTTTGTCACTATAGGCCTCAAAGTACTCCCAAATATCTTAAGCAGATTCCACAAAAACAGTATTATCAAGCTGCTCAATGAAAAGAATGGTGTGTCTCTGTAAGATGAATACACACATTACAAAGCAGTTTCTCAGAAGGCTTCTTTCTAGTTTTTATCTTAGGATATTTCCTTGTTTACTATAGGCCTCAATGCACTCCCAAATATCCCTTTGCAGATTCCATGAAAGTGTTGTTAACAAATCGTTCCATAAAATGAAAGGTGTAAGTTTGTGAGATGAATTCAAACATCTCAAAGGACTTTCTCAGAAAATTTCCTTCAAGTTTTTATCTGAAGTTATTTCCTTTGACACCATAGGCTTCAATGTGATCCAAAATATCCCTTCTCAGATTCCCCAAAAACAGTACTACCAAACTGAACTATGAAAAGAATCGTGTAACTCTGTGAATTGAATTAACGCATCACAACACAGTTTCCCAGAAAGCTTCCTTCTAGTTTTTATATGAGGATAATTCCTTTGTCACCATAAGTTTCAATGTACTCCAAAATATCCCCCTGCAGATTCCAAGAAAACATTGTTCGAAAATCAATAAAAAGAACAGTATAATTCTGTAAGATGAATTCACACATAATGAAGCAGTTTCTCAGAAAGTTTTTTTCTAGTTTTTATCTGAGGATATTTCCTTTCTCACCATAGGCCTCAATTCGCTCCCAAATATCCATTTGCAGATTCCACGAAAAGAGTGTTAGCAAACTGCTCCATGAAATGAAATGTGTAGCTTTGTGAGATAAATTCATACATCGCAGAAAACTTCTCAGAAAGCTTCTTTCTAGTTTCTATATGAGGATACTTCATTTGTCACCATATGCTTCAATACGATCCAAAGTATCCCATCTCAAATTCCCCAAAAACAGTGCTAACAAATTGACCCATGAAAAGAATCCTGTAACTCTGTGAGATGAATTCACACATCACAAAGCAGTTTCTCAGAAAGCTTCTTTTTGCTTTTTGTCTGAGGATATTTCATTTGTCGTCATATGTTTCAAATCACTCCCAAATATCCTAATGCAGAATCCATGAAAACAGTGTTAGGAATCTGCTCCAAGAAACGAATCATTAAACTCTTTGAGATGAATTCACACATCACAAAGCAGTTTCTCAGAAAGCTTCTTTCCACTTTTTTGTGAGGATATTTCCTTTTTCACCATACGCTTCAATGCAATCCAAAATATCCTTTATCAGATTCCCCAAAAACAGTGCTACCAACATGCTGCATGAAAAGTGTGGTGTAACTCTGTGAGATGAATTCACACACCACAAAGCTGTTTCTCAGAAAGATTCTTTTTAGTTTTTATCTGAGGATATTTCTTTTTCACCACATTGCTCAATGTGCTCCAGATTATCCCATTGCAGATTCCACGAGTAAAGTGTTAGCAAACCTCTCAATGAAAAGAACAGTGTAACGCTGTGAGATGAATTCACACATCACAAAGAGTTTTCTCAGAACCCTTCCTTTTGGCTTTTATCTGAGGATATTTCCTTTGTCACCATAGGCTTCAATGTGCTCCTAAATACCCTATTGCATGTTCCACGAAAATAGTGTTATCAAGCTGCTTAATGAAAAGTACAGTGTAATTCTGTAAGAAGAATTCACACATCACAAAGTAGTTTCTCAGAAAGCTTCTTTCTAGTTTTTATCTGAGGATATTACCTTTTTTACTAGAAGTCTAAATTCACTCCCAAATATCCCTTTGCAGATTCCACGAAAACAGTGTTAGCACACTGCTCCATGAAAAGAAAAGTGCAACTCTGTGGGTTGAATTCAGACATCACAAGGAAATTTCTCAGAAAGGTTCTTTTTAGTTTATATTTCAGGATATTTCCTTTTTCACCATAGGCTTCAATGCAATCCAAAATATCCCTTCTCAGATTCCCCATAAACAATACTACCAAACTGATCCATGAAAAGAAAAGTGTAACTCTGTGAGATGAATTAACACATCAAAAGCTGTTTCTCACAAAGCTTCTTTCTAGTTTTCTTCTGAGGATATTTTCTTGTTCACCATAGGCCTCAAAGCACTCATGAATATCCCTTTGCAGATTCCAGGAAAATAGCATTAGCAAGCTGCTCTCTGAAAACAAAGGTGTAAGTCTGTGAGATGAATTCACACATCACAATGGCGTTTCTCTGAAATCTTCTTTTCGGTTTATCTATGAGGATATTTACTTTGTCACCTTAGGCTTCAATGCATTCCCAAATATCCTATTGCAGATTCCACAAAAACAGTGTTAGCACAAGGATGAAGGAAAAGGATCGTGTAAGTCTGTGAGGAGAATTCACACATCACAAATAAATTTCTCAACAAACATCTTTCCTGTTTCTCTCTGAGGATATTTCCTTTGTAACCATAGGCTTCAATGCAATTCAAAATATCCCTTCTCAGATTCCCCCAAAACAGTGATACCTAACGCTCTATGAAAAGGGTTGTTTAACTCTGTGAGATGAATTCACACATCACAAAGCAGTTTGTCTGAAAGCTTATTTCTAGTTTCTATCTGAGGATATTTACTTTTTCACCATTGGCTGGAACTCACTCCTAAATATCCCTTTGCAGATTCCATGAAAACAGTGTTAGCAAATTGCTCCATGAAAAAAAGTTGTTACTGTGTGAGATGACTACACACATCAAATAAAAGTTTCTCAGAAAGCTTCTTTATAGTTTTTATCTGAGGATAATTCCCTTGTCACCATACTCTTTAATGACATCCAAGTATCCCTTCTCAGACTCCCCCAAAACACTGTTATCAAACTGCTCCAGGAAAAAATGGTGTAACTATGTGAGATAAATTCATTCATCACAAAGTTGTTACTCGGAAATTTTCTTTCTAGTTTTTATCTGAGGATATTTCCTTTTTCACCATAGGCCTCAATGCACTCCCAAATATCCCTTCACAGATTCCATGAAAACAGTGTGAGCAAACTGCTCCATGAAAGGAAATGTGTAACTCCTTGAGGTGAATTCACACATTACAAGGAACTTTGTCAGAAAACTTCTTTGTAGTTTTTATCTGAGGCTATTTCCTTTGCCACTGTAAACTTCAATGCATTCTGAAATATCCCATTGCAGATTCCAAGAAAACAGTGTAAGGAAACTGATCATTGAAAAGAACACTGTTACTCTGTGAGGTGAATTCACCAATCACAAAGCAGTTTCTCAGAAAGCTTCTTTTTGACTTCTATCTGAAGTTATTTCCTTTGTTACCAAAGGCTTCAATACCCTACCAAATATCCTGTTGCAGATTCCACGAAAAAACTGTTAGCAAACTGCTCCATGAAAAGAAAGATGTTACTCTGTGAGATGAATACACACATCACCAAGAAGTTTCTCAGAAACCTTCTTTCTGTTTTTTTCTGATGATATTTCCTTTTTAACCATAGTTCTCAACTCACTCCCAAATATCAGTTTGTAGATTCCACAAAAGCATGGTTAACAAACTACTACATGAAAAGAAAGTTGTTCCTCTGTGAGATGAATGCACACATCACAAATAAGTTTCTCAGGAATCTTCTTTCTAGTTTTTATCTGACTATATTTCCTCTGTCAGCAAAGGAATCAATATTATCCAAAATATCCCTTCTCAGATTCCCCAAAAACAGTGCAACCAAACTGCTCTATGAAAAGAATCATGTAACTCTGTGAGACAAATTCACGATTTACAAAGCAGTTTCTCAGAAAGCTTATTTCTGGTTTTTGTCTGAGGATATTTCATTTTTCCCCATAGTCCTCAATGCGCTCACGAATATCTCTTTGCATATTCCACTAAAATAGTGTTAGCAAACTCCTCCATGAACAGAAAGGTGTAAATTTGTGAGGTGAATTCACATATCACAAAGCAGTTTCTCACAGAGCTTCTTTTTGGGTTTTGTCTGAGGATCTTTCCTTTGTCACCCTAGCTTCAATGTGCTCCCAAATATCCTTTTGCAGATTACTCAAAAACGGTGCTACCATCCTGCTCCATGAAGGGAATGGTGTAACTCTGTGAAATGGATTCACGCATCTCAAACCTGTTTCTCAGTAAGCTTTTACTAGTTTTTATGAGGATATTTCCTTTTTCACCATATTCCTCCATGTGTTATGGAATATCCCATTTCAGAATCCAGGAAAAATGTGTTAGCAAACTTCTCAATGAAAGCAACGTTGTATCTCTGGGAGATGAATTGAGACACCACAAAGCACTTTCACAGAAAGTTGTCTTTTGTTTTTTATCTGAGAATATTTCCTTTATCATAATAGCCATCAATGTGGTCCCAAAAATCCTATTGCAGATTCCAAGAAAACAGTGTTTTCAAACTGCTCAAAGAAAATAAAAGTATACTTCTGTGAGATGAATTCACACATTACATAGCAGTTTCTCAGAAATCTTCTTTTTCATTTTTATCTGAGGATATTTCCTTTTTCACTATAGTCCTCAAAGTGCTCACAAATATCATTTTGCAGCTTCCATGAAAACAGTGTTTGCAATCTGCTGCATGAATGAAAGTCTTACACTGTCAGGTGAATACATACATCACAAAGAAGTTTCTCAGAAAGCTGATTTCTGCTTTTTATCTGAGGGTATTTCCTTTGTCACCATAGGCTTCAATGTAATCAAAAATATCCCTTCTCAGATTCCCCACAAAAAGTGCTACAATACTGTACTTTGAAAGGAATCACATAAGAATTCACAAATCGCAAAGCAGTTTCTCAGAAACCTTCTTTCTAGTTTTTGTCTAAGGATATTTCCTTTGTCACATGAAGCTTCAATGATCTCCAAAATATCCCATTGCAGATTCCAAGAAAAGAGTGTTAGCCAACTACTCAATGATAGTAACAGTGTAGCTCTGCGAGATGAATTCACACATCACAAGCCAGTTTCTGAGAAAGCTTCTTTCTAGTTTTCATCTGAGGATATTTCCTTTTTCACCATAGGGTCAATGCATTCCCAAATATCCCTTTGCAGATTCCAGGAATATAGTGATAGCAAACTACTCCTTGAAAAGAAAGGTGTAACTTTGTAAGGTGAAGTCACACATCACAAAGAACTTTCTCAGAAAGCTTCTTTCTAGTTTTTATCAGAGGATATTTCCTTTGTCACCATAGACATGAATGAGATCCAAAATATTCCTTCTCAGATTCTGCAAAAACATTGCTACCAAACTACTCCATGAAAAGAATCATGTAACTCTGTGAGATGAATTAACACAACACAAAGTGGTTAATCAGAAAGCTTCTTTCTAATTGTTATATGAGGTTATTTCCTTTTCCACCATAGGCTTCAATGCAGTCCAAAATATCCCTTTTCAGACACCACACAAACAGTGATGCCAAAGTGCTCCCTCAACAGCAACGTTAACTCTATGAGATAAATACCCACATCACAAAGGGTTTCTCAGAAAGCTTCTCTCCAGTTTTTACCTGAAGTTATTTCCTTTTTCACCATTGGACTCTATGTGCTCCTGAATATCCCTTTGCAGATTCCCCAAAGCAGTGTTACCAAACTGCTCAAAGAAAATAAAGTTGTAACTCTGTGAGATGAATTCACCCATCACAAAGCAGTTTCTCAGAAAGCTTCTTTCTAGTTTAAATCTAAGGATACTTCCTTTTTTTACAATAATCTTCAATGTGCTTCCATGTATCTCTTCTCAGATACCACAAAAACAGTGATGCCAGAATGCTCAATCAACAAAAAGGCTAAATTCTCTGAGATGAATACACACATCACAAAAATAATTCTCAAAAAGCTTCTCTCCAGTTTTTATCTGAAGTTATTTCTTTTTTCTCCATAGGGATCAAGGAGCTCACAAATACCACTTTTCAGATTCCACCAAAAGAGTGCTACCAATGTGCTCAAAGAAAACAAAGGTGTAACTCAGTGTGATGAATTCACCCATCACAAAGAAATTTCACAGAAAGCTTCTATCTAGTTTTTATCTCAGGGTATTTCCTTTCACACCATTGGCTTCATGCACTCCAAAATATCCCTTCGAAGACAGCTGATAAACAGTGCTACCAAACTGATCCATGAAAGGAATCATGTAACTTTGTGAGATGAGTGAACACATCACAAAGCGGTTTCTCACAGAGCATCTTTCTAGATTTTATATGAGGATATTTCATTTGTCAACATAAGCTTCAATGTGCTCTGAAATATCCCATTTCAGATTCCAAGAAAAGAGAATTAGCAAACTGCTCAATGTAAAGAACAGTGTAACTCTTTGGTGAGATGAATTCACACATCACGAAGAACTTTCTCCAAGAGCTTCTTTCTAGATTTTTTCTAAGGATATTTCCTTTGTCACTATAGGCTTGAATGAGATCCATCTTATCCATTCTCAGATTCCCCAAAAACAGTGCTACCAAACTTATCCATGAAAAAATCGTGTAACTCTGAGTTGAAGTAACACATCACAAAGACGTTTCTCAGAAACTTCTTTTTACTTTTTCTATGAGGATATTTCCTATGTCACCAAAAGCTTCAATGTGCTCTGAAATATCCCATTGCAGGTTAAAATAAAACAGTGTTAGCAAACCGCTCCATGGAGAGAACAGTGTGACAATGTGAGATGAATTCACGCATCAAAAACCAGTTTCTCAGAGAGTGTCTTTCTAGTTTTTATCTGAGGATATTTCCCTTTTCACTGTAGGCCTCAATGTGCTCCCAAATATCGCTTTGCAGATTTGATGAAAAGAGTGTTAGTTAACTGCTTCATGGAAAGAAAGGTTTAACTCTGTGTGATGAATTCACACATCACAAAGAAGTTTCCGAGAAAGCTTCTTTCTAGTTTTTATCTGAGTTTATTTCCTTTGTCACCATAGGCTTCAATGCGATCCCAAATATCCCTTCAGAGAATCCCAAAAAACAGTGCTACCAGTTTGCAGCATGAACAGAAAGGTGCAACAGTATGAGATGAGATAACACATCACAAAGCAGTTTCTCAGAAATCTTGTGTCTAGTTTTTGTCTAAGGATATTTACTTTGTCAGCATAAAGTTCAATGCTCTCTAAAATATACCATTGCAGATTCCAACAAAAAAGTGTTAGCAAACTACTCAATGAAAAGAACAGTGTAACTCCATGACATGAATTCAGAAATCACAAAGCAGTATCTCAGAAATCTTCTTTGTGTTTTTTATCTGAGGATATTTCCTTTGTCACCACAGGCTTAAATGAGCTCCCAAATATCCTATTGCAGAGTCCACAAAAACAGTGTGAACAAGCTGCTCCATGAAAAGAACGGTGTAACTCTGTGACAAAGGAAATATACCACTTCCAATGCATCCAAAATATCAAAAACTTTCAAAAACTACCTTCAATGAGATCCATAATATGCCTTCTCAGATTCCCCAAAAACAGTGTTGCCAAGTGATCCATAAAAAGAATCATGTAAGAGTGTGAGATGAATTAACACATCACAAAATCGCTTCTCAGAATGCTTCTTTCTCGTTTTTATCTGAGAATATTACCTTTTTCACTGTAGGCCTCAATGTGCTCCCTAATATCCCTTTGCAGATTCCACGAAAACAGTGTTAGAAAACTGCTCCAAGTAAAGAAAGGTGTAACTCTGGGAGATGAATTCACACATCACAAAGCAGTTGATCCAAAAGTGTCTTTTTGTTTTTTATCGTAGGATATTTCCTTTGTCACCATAGGCTTCAATGTGCTGCCAAATATCCTATTGCAGATTACATGAAAACAGTGTTATCAAACTGCTCAATGTAAAGAGCAGTGTAACTATATGAGATAAATTCACACATCACAAAGCAGTTTCTCACAAAGCTTCTTTCTCGGTTTTTTTTCTGATGATATTTCCTTTTTTTTTTTTTTTTGAGATGGAGTCTTGCTCTGTCGCCCGGGCTGGAGTGCAGTGGCCGGATCTCAGGTCACTGCAAGCTCCACCTCCTGGGTTCACACCCTTCTCCAGCCTCAGTCTCCGGAGTAGCTG
>NW_012116799.1:40466-54059 GCF_000951035.1 Colobus angolensis palliatus | reverse complement strand
CCCACCTCAGCCTCCCAAAGTGCTGAGATTACAGGCTTGAGCCACCATGCCCATCCGATATTTCCTTTTTTATTATAGACCTCAAAGCACTACCAAATGTCCCTATGCATATTCCATGAAAACAATGTTAGTAAACTGATTCATGAAAAGAAATGTGTAACTTGGTGAGATGAATTCACACATCACAATGTAGTTTCTCAGAATGATTCTTTCTAGTTGTTATCTGAGGATATTTCCTTTTTCACTATATGCCTCAATATGTTCCCAAATATTCCTTTGCAGATTCCTCAAAAACAGTGTTAGGAAACTGTTCCATGAAAAGAACCTTGTAAATCGGTGACAGGAATTCAAGCATCACCAGGAATTCTCTCATAAAGCTTCCTTCTAGCTTTTATCTGAGGATATTTTTTTGTCACCATAGTCTTCAATGTGATCAAAAATATCCCTTCTCAGATTCCCTAAAAACAGTGCTACCAATATTATTCATGAAAAGAATCATGTAACTCTCTGAGATGAAGTGACCGAATACAAAATAGATTCTCAGAAAGCTTCTTTCTAGTTTCTATATGAGCTTCTTTTCTTTGTCAGCATAAGCTGCAATGTGCTCCGAAATATCCCATTGGAGATTCCAAGAAAACAGTGTTAGCAAACTTATCTATGAAAAGACCACTGTAACTCTGAGATGAATTCACACATCACAAAGCAGTTTCTCAGAAAGCTTCTTTCTAGATTTTATCTGAGGATATTTCCTTTTTAACCATAGGCCTCAATGCGCTCCCGAATATACCTTTGCAGATTCCACAAAAAGAGTGATAGGAAACTGCTCAATGAAAACAACAATGTAACACTGTGAGATGAATTCACAGAAAGCTTCTTTATCAGAAAACTTCTTTCTAGGATATTTCCTAGGACTCAATGCACTCCCAAATATCCCCTTGCAGATTCCATGAAAAACAGTATTAGGAAACTCCTCCGTGAAAAGAAAGTTGTATCTCTGTGAGTTGAATTCACACATCACAAAGAAGGTTCTCAGACAGTTCCTTTTTGTTTTTTTTCTGAGGATATTTCCTTTGTCATCATAGGGTTTAATGTGATCAAAAATATCCCTTCTCAGATTCCCCAAAAACAGTGCTACCAAACTGATATATGAACGGAATCATGTAACTCGGTGAGATGAATTCACACATCAAAAAGCAGTTTCTCAAGATGCTTCTTTCTGCTTTTTATATGAGGTTATTTCCTTTCTCAACATAAGCTACAATGTGCTCAGAATGATCCCATTGCAGAATCTAATAAAAGAGTGTTAGCAAACTGATAAATGAAAAGAACAGTGTAACTCTGTGAGGTGAATTCACACATCACATAGCAGTTTCTCTGAAAGATTCTTTCTACTTTTTATCTGAGGATATTTTCTTTTTCACCATAGGCCTCAATGCAATCCAATATATCTCTTTGCAGATCCCACAAAAACACTGTTAGCAAACTGCTCAATTAAAGAACAGTGTAACTGTAAGATGAATTCACACATTACAAGAAGTTTCTAGGAAAGCTTCTTTCTAGTTTAAATCTGAGGATATTTACTTTGTCACCATAGGCTTCAATGTGATCCAAAATATCCCTTCTCAGATTCCCAAAAAACAGTGCTACCAAATTGATCTATGAAAAGCATTGTGTAACACTGTGAGATGAATTAACATATCACCAAGCAGTTTCTCAGAAAACTTCTTTCTAGTTTTTATGTGAGGATATTTCCTTTCCCATCACAGTGTTCAATGTGCTCCAAAATATACATTCTAAGACACCAGAAAAACAGTAATACCAAAGTGTTCCCTCAACAGAAACGTTTAACTCTATTAGATGAATGCACACATCACAAAGGAGTTTCTCCAAAATCATCTCTCCTGTTTTCACCTGAAGTATTTTCTTTTGTTACCTTAGGCTTCTATGCGGTACCAAATAACCTTCTGCATATTCCACAAAAACAGTGCTAATAAACTGCTCCAGGAAAGAATGATGTGACTCTGTGAGATAAATTGACCCATCACAAAGTAGTTTCTCAGGGTGCTTCTTTCCAGTTTTTATCTGAGGATATTTCCTTTTCCCACATAGGCTTCAATGTGCTCCAAAATATCCCTTCTCAGACACCACAAAAACGTTGATGACAAACTGATCCCACAACAGAAACGTTTAGCTCTATGAGATGAATGCACTCCTCACAAAGAAGTTTCTCAGAAAGCTTCTCTCCAGTTTTTACCTGAAGATATTTCTTTTTACACCATTGGACTCTATGTGCTCCTGAATATCCCTTTGCAGATTCCACAGAAACAGTATTACTAATCTGCTCAATGAAAAGAAAGGTTTATCTCTGTGAGATGAATTCACCCATCACAAAGCAATTTCTCAGAAAGCTTCTTTCTAGTTTAAATATGAGGATATTTCCTCTTTCAACATAGGCGTCAATGTGCTCCCAAATAACTCCTCCCAGATACCACAAAAACAGGGATGATGAATTACTCAACCAGCAAAAATGTTAAAATCTATGAGATGAATACACACATCACAAAACCGTTTCTCAAAGTGCTTCTCTCCAGTTTTCATCTGAAATCATTTCCTTTTTCACCATGGGCCTCTAGGAGCTCCAAAATATCCCTTTGCAGAATCCATGAAAACAGTGCTACCAAACTCCTGAATAAAGCAATCGTGTAATTCTGTGTGGTGAATTCACCCATCTTGAAGACATTTCTCAGAAATCTTCTTTCTAGTTTTTATCTCAGAATATTTCCTTTTCCACAATCAGCTTCCATGTGCTCCCAAATATCCCTCTCAAACACCACAAAAACAGTGATGCCAAACTCCTCTCTCAACAGAAAGCTTTACCTCTATGAGATTAATGCACACATCACAACAGGGTTATCAGAAACTTTCTCTCCTGTTTTTACCTGTAGATATTTCCTTTTTCAACATTGGCCTCTATCTGCTCCCAAATATCCCTTGCATATTCCACAAAAAGAGTGTTAACAAACTGCTTAATGAAAAGAAAGTTTTAACTCTGTGAGATGAATTCAATCATCACAAAAGAGTCTCTCACAAAGCTTCATTCTACTTTTATCTGAGGGTAATTCCTTTTTCACCTTAGCCTACTCTGCACTCTGAATATCCCTTTGTACATACCACAAAAACAGGGTTACCAAACTGCTCAGTGAAAGGAATCAATTACCTCTGGGAGATGAATTCACCCATTACAAAGAAATTTCTCAGAAAGCTCCTTTCTAGTTATTATCTTTGCATATTTACTTTTCCACCATCAGCTTCAATAAGCTCCCAAATATCACTTCCCAGGCACCACAAAAAGAGTGATGGAAAGCTGCTCAATAAACACAATGGTTTATCTCTATGAGTTGAATACATACCTCACAAAACAGTTTCTCAAAAACTTTCTCTCCAGTTTTTATCTGAAGATATTCCCTTTTCCACCATATTCCTCAATACACTCCAGAATATCCCATTGCAGATTAAACTTAAAAATTGTTACCAAACCTCCAAATGAAAAGAATGGTAAAACTCTGTGAGATGAATTCACACATTACAAAGCAGTTTCACAGAAAGCTGCTTCTTGGTTGTTATCTGAGGATATTTTCTTTGTCACCAAAGGCTTCAATGTGCTCCCATATAACTCCTCTCAGGTACCATAAAAAGAGTGATGGTGAATTTCTCCATCAAAAAATGGTTAAACTCTATGAGATGAATACAAACATCACAAAACCATTTTTCAAAAAGACTCTCTGCAGTTTTTACCTGAAGGTATTTACTTTTTAACCCTAAGTCTCTAGGAGCTCCCGAATACAACTTTGCACATTCCATATAAACAGTGCTGCCAAGCTGCTCAAAGAAAACAAAGGTGTAACTCTGTGTGATGAATTAACTCATCACAAAATATTTCTCAGAAAGCTTCTTTCTAGTTTTTATTTCAGGATATTTTCTTTTCCACCATCGGCTTCCATGCACTCCCAAATATCCCTTTAAAGATTCCGTGAAAACAGTGTTAGCAACCTGCTCCATGAAAAGAAGGGTGTAAATCTGTGAGATGAAACCACATATCACAAAGCAATTTCTCAGAAAACTTCTTTCTAGCTTTTATCTGAGTTTTTCCTTTGTCACCATCGGCTTCAATGCAATCCGAAATATCCCTTCTCAGATTCCTCAAAAACAGTACTACCAAACTGGTACATGAAAAGAAACGTGTAACTCTGTGAGATGAATTCACAAATCTCAAAGCAATTTCTCAGAGTGCTTCTTACTAGTTTTTGTCTGAGGATATTTCCTTTGTCACCATGAGCTTCAATGTGCTCCGAAATATCCCATTGCAAATTCCACAAAACAGTGTTAACAAACTGCTCAATGAGAAGAACAGTTTAACTCTGTGAGACAAATTCACACATCACAAAGCAGTTTCTCTAAAAGCTTCTTTTTGGTTTTTATTTAAGGATATTTCCTTTTTCACTACCAGCCTGAATGTGGTCCCAAATATCCCTTTGCAGATTACAGGGAAAAACTGTTAGCAAACTGCACCATGAAAATAATGGTGTAACTCTGTGAGATGTATTCAAACATCACAAAGAACTTTCTCGGAAAGCTTCTATCTAACTTTTATCTGAGGATATTTCCTTTGTCACTCAAGATTTCAATGCTATCCAAAATATCCCTTCTCAAATGAATCAAAAACAGTGCTACCAAACTGATCCAGGAAAAGTGTCTTCTAACTCTGTGATACAAAATAACACAGCATGAAGCGGTTTCTGAGAAAGCTTCCCTTTAGTTTTTAAATGAGGTTATTTCTTTTGTCACCATAATGTTCAATGTGCTCTGAAATATTCCCTTGCAGATTCCAGGAAAACAGTGCTAGAAAACTGCTCCCTGAAAAGATCAGTGTAACTCTGTGAGATGAATTCACAAATCACAAAGCAGTTTCCAGAAAGCTTCTTACTTGTTTTTGTCTGAGAATATTTTCTTTGTCACCATAAACTTCAATGTGCTCTGAACTATCCCATTGCAGATTCCAACAAAACAGTGTTAGCCAACTGTTCAATAAGAAGAACAGTGTAACTCTGTGAGATGAAGTCACACATCAGAAAGCAGTTTCTAAGAGAGCTTATTTTTGGTTTTTATTTGAGGATATTTCCTTTTTCACTACAGGCCTGAATGCCCTCCTAAATATCCCTTTGCAGATGCTGGGGAAACAGCGTTAGGAAACTGCACCTTGAAAAGAATGGTGTAACTCTGTGAGATGAATTCAAACATCACAAAGATGTTTCTCAGAAAGCTTCTCTCTAATTTTTATCTGAGGATATTTCCTTAGTCACCCTAGGTTTCAATGCTATCCAAAATATCTCTTCTCAAATTAACCAAAAACAGTGCTACCAAACTGATCCATGAAAAGAGTCTTATAACTCTGTGATACGAAGTAATACAGCACCAAGCAGTTTATGAGAAAGCTTCCCGCTAGTTTTTATATAAGGTTATTTCCTTTATCACCATGAGGTTCAATGTGCTCTGAAATATCCTACTTCAAATTCCAAGAAAACAGTGGTAGAAAACTTCTCAATGAAAATATCAGTGTAACTCTGTGAGATGAATTTACATATCAGAAAGCACTTTCTCAGAAAGCTCAATGCACTCCAAAATATCCCTTTGCAGATTCCACGAAATGCGTTTTAGAAAACTGCTCCATGAAAGGAAAGAAGTAACTCTGTGAGATGAATTCACACATCACAAAGACGTTTCTCAGAATGATTGTTTCAATATTTTATCTGAGGATATTTCCTTTTGTCACTATAGACTTCAATGCAAACCAAATTATCCCTTCTCAGATTCCCCAAAAACAATACTACCAAACTTCTGCATGAAAAGAATCATGTAACTCTGAGAGATGAATTCACAAATCAGAAAGCAGATTCTCAATAAGCTTCTTCCTAGTTTTGTCTGAGGATATTTCCTTTTTCAACTTTTGCCTAAATATGCTCACAAATATCCCTTTGTAGATTCCAGGAAAATAGTGTTATCAAACTGCTCCATATAAAGAAAGGTCTAAACCTGTGGAATGCATTCACACATCATAAAGAAGTTTCACAGAAAGCTTCTTTTTGGTTTATATCTGAGGAAATTTCCATTGTCACTATAGGCTTCAATGCGTTCCCAAATATACTATTGCAGATTCCATGAAAACAGTGTTGTCAACCTGCTCAATGAAAAGAATGATATAACACTGTAAGATGAATTCACACATCACAAAGCTGTTTCTCAGAAATCTTTCTAGTTTTTATGGGAGGGTACTTCGTTTTTCACTACAAGCCTCAATTTGCTCCTGAATATCCTTTGCAGATTCCATGAAAACAGTGGTAGCAAACTGCTCCATGAAAAGACAGGTGTAAGACTGTGAGATGAAACCACACATCACAAAGCAGTTTCTCAGAAAGCTTCTTTCTAGGTTTTATCTGAGTTTTTCCTTCGTCAATATAGTCTTCAATGTGATTCAAAATGTGGCTTCTCAGATTCCCCCAAAAAAGGGCTAACAAAATGTTACATGAAAAGAAATGCGTAACTCTGTGAGATGAATTCACAAATCACAAAGCAGTTTCTCAGAAAGATTTTTACTAGTTTTTGTCTCAGGACATTTCCTTTGTCACCATAAGCTTCAATGCGGTCTGAAATATCCTGTTGCAGAGTCCAACAGAGCAGTGTTAGCAAACTGCTCAATGAAAAGAACAGTGTAACTCTGTGAGATGAATTCACACATCATAAAGCACTTTCTTAGAAAGCTTCCTTCTTGTTTTAATCAGAAGATATTTCCTTTCTCACCATAGGCCTCAATGCACTCCAAAATATCCCTTTGCAGTTTCCACGAATACATTGTCAGCAAACTGCTCCATGAGAAAAAAGGTGTATGTCTGTGACATGAATTTACAAACCACTAAGCAGTTTCTCAGAAAGCTTCTTTCTAGTTTTGATCTGATGACATTTCTTTTGCCACCAGCAGCCTCAATGTGCTCCAAAATATCCCATTCCAGCTTCCAAGAAAACAGTGTTTGCAAACTACACAATGAAAAGAACAGTGTAATGCTATGAGATGAATTAACACATCACAAAGCGATTTCTCAGAAAACTTCTTTCTAGTTTTCATATTAGGATATTTCCTTTGTCACCATAAGTTCAATGCCTTCTGAAATATCCCATTGCAGATTCCAAGGAAACAGCGCTACCCAATTGCTCCATGAAAAGAATCATGTAACACTATGAGATGAATTGACAAATTACACAGCAGTTTCTCAGAAAGCTTCTTTCTAGTTTTTGTTTGAGGATATTTCCTTTTTAATAATAGACCTCAATGCTCTCACGAATGCCTTTGCAGATTCCATGAAAATATTGTTAGCAAACTATGAAAAGAAAGGTGTAAATCTCTGAGATGAATTCACACATCACAAAACTGCTTCTCAGATTTTTTTGTTTTTATTGTCTCTTGATGTTTACTTTGTCACCATAGGCTTCAGTGCACTCCCAAATATCCTATTGCAGACTCCCCAAAAACAGTGCTACTAATTGGATCCATGGTAAGAATCAAGTAACTCACTGAGATGAATTAACACATCACAAAGCAATTTCTCAGAAAGTTTCTTTCCAGTTTTTGTCTGAGGACATTTCCTTTGTCACCATGCGCTTCAATGCGCTCCGAAATATCCTATTGCAGATTCCACGAAAACAGTTTTACTAACAGCTCCAAGAAAGGAATCATACTCTGTGAGGTGAATACACACAACACAAAGAAGTTTCTCAAAAAGTTCCTTTCTAGTTTTTATCTGAGGGTACTTCCTTTTTTACCATAGGCTTCAAGGCGATCCAAAATATCCCTTCTCACGTTCCTCAAAAACAGTGCTATTAAACTTCTCCATTAAAAATATAGTGTAACTCTGTGAGATGAATTCACACACCACAAAGCAGTTTCTCAGAAAGCTTCTTTTTAGTTTTTTCATGAGGATATTTCCTTTGTCAAAATAACCTTCAATGCTCTCTGAAATATCTGATTGCAGATTCCAAGAAAACAGTGTTAGCAAGCAGCCCAATGAAAACAACATTGTAACTCTCTGAGATGAGTTCACACATCACAAAACAGTTTTGCAGAAAGTTTCTTTCTAGTTTTTATGTGAGGATATATACTTTTTCACCATATGCCCCAATACGCTCCCAAATATCAATTTACAGATTCCACAAAAGCAGTGTTAGCAAAGTGCTCCATGAAAGGAATCGTGTAACTCTGTGAGATGAATTCACACCTCATGATGAAGTTTCTCACAAAGCTTCTTTCTAGTTTTGATCTGAGGATATTCCCTTTGTCACCATAGGCTTCAAATCGATCAAAAATATCCTTCCTCAGATTTCCCAAATACAGTGCTACCAAACTGATCCATCAAAAGTATCATGTTACTCTGTGGGATCAGTAAACCCATGACAAATCGGTTTCTTAGAAATATTTTTTCTAGATTATCTATGAGGATATTTCCTTTGTCACCATAAACTCCAATGTGCTCCCAGATATACCATTGCAGATTCCAAGAAAACATTGTTAGCAAACTCCTCAATGAAAAGAACAGTGTAACTCTGTGAGATGAATTCACACATCACAAAGCAGTTTCTCAGAGAGCTTCTTTTTGGTTTTTATTTGAGGATATTTCCTTTTTCACTACAGACCTGAATGCCCTCCTAAATATGCATTTGCAGATTCCAAGAAAACTGTGTTAGCAAACTGCTCCATGAAAATAAAAGTGTAACTGCTTGAGGAATTCACACACGACCAAGAAGGTTCTTAGAAAGTTTCTCTCTACTTTTTATCCGAGGATATTTTTCTTTGTTACCATACACTTCTATGTGATCCAAAGTATCCCTTCTCTGGTTCCCGAAAAAGAGCGTTACCAAAGTTTTGCATGAAGAGAAAGGTGTAACAGTGTGAACTGAATTAACACATCACAAAGCAGTTTCTCAGAAATCCTCTTTCTAGTTTTTACATGAGGTTATTTCCCTTGTAACAATCAGCTTCAGTACTCTCTGAAAAATCCCTTTGTGGACTCCAAGAAAACAGTGTTAGCAAACTGCTCAATGAAAACAACAGTGTAAACGAGAGACATAAATTAACACATCACAAAGTAGTTTCACACAAAGCTTCTTTCTAGTTTTTGTCTGAGGATATTTCCTTTGTCACCATAAGCTTCAACGTGCTCCAAAACTTCCCATTGAAGATTCTAAGAAAACAGTGTTACCAGACTGATCAATGGAAAGAATAGTGTAACTCTATGAGAAGAAGTCACACATCACAAAGCAGTTTCCCAGAAAGCTGCTTCTTGGTTTTTATCTGAGGATGTTTAGATTTTCACCACATTCCTCAAGGCACACACGAATATCCCTATGCAGATTCTGCAAAAATAGTGTTACTAAACTCCTCCATGAAAATAAAAGTGTAAATCTGTGAGATGAATTCACACACCGCAAAGCAGTTTCTCAGAAAGCTTCTTCTTTGTTTTTTCTCAGGATATTTCCCTTGTCACCATAGGCTTCAATGTGCTCCCAAATATCCTATTGCAGATTAAACAAAAACAGTGTTAACATCTGCTCCATGAAAAAAAATGTGTAACTCTGTGAGATTAATTCAAACATCACAAGAAACTTTCTCAGAAAGCTTCTTTCTCCTTTCAATCTGATGATATTTCCTTTTTCACCATAAGTTTTGATGCACTCTCAAATATCCCATTGCAGATTACACAAAAACAGTGTTAGCAAACTGCTCCATGAAAAGAAATTTGTAACTCTGTGAGATGAATTCACACATCAAAAAGGACTTTCTCAGAAAGCTTTTTTCCAGTTTTATCTGAGGATATTTCCTTTGTCACCATAGGCCTCAATGCAATTAAAAATATCCCTTCTCGGATACCCTAAAAAGAGTGCCACCAATCTAGTCCATGAAAAGCATGATGTAACTCTGTGAGACGAATTCACCTGTCACAAAGCAGTTTCTCAGAAAGCTTCTTTCTAGTTTTATCTGAGGGTACTTCCTTTGTCACCATAGGTTTCAATGTGATCGAAAATATCCCTTCTGAGATTACCCAGAAACAGTGCTAGCAAACTGCACCATGGAAAGAAAGGTGTAATTCTGTGTGATAAATGCCCACATCACAAAGCAGCTTCACCGAAAGCTGCTTTTTGGTTTTGGTCTGAGGATATTTCATTTGTCATCATATACTTCAAAGTGTTCCATAATATCCCATTGTGAATACCAAGAAAACAGTGACAGCAAACTGCCAGTGAAAAGAACAATGTAACTCTGTGAGATGAATTCACACATCACAAAGCAGTTTCTCAGAAGATTTCTTTTTGGTTTTTATCTGAGGATATATCCTTTGTCACAATAGGCTTCAATGTGCTCCCAAACATCCTATTGCAGATTAAATGAAAACAGTGATATCAAACGGCTCTATGAAAAGAACAGTGTAAAAAGTCGTTTTATCTGAGGATATTTCCTTTGTTACCATAGGCTACAATGCAATCCAAAATATCCTATCTCAGATTCCCCCAAAACACTGCTACTAATCTGATCCATGTAAAGAATCGTGTCACTCTGTGAGATGAATTCAAAAATCACAAAGCAGTTTCTCAGAAAGATCCTTTCTAGTGTTTGTCTTAAGGTATTTCCTTGTTCACCATAGGCCTCTATGAGAAATATCCTTTGTAGATTCCACGAATATAGTGTTAGCAAACTGCTCCATCAAAGAAAGGTGTAAATCTGTGAGATGAATTCAACATCAGAAGTCAGTTTCTCAGAAAGCTTCTTTTTGGTTTCCGTCTGAGGATATTTCCGTTGTCACCATAGGCTTCAATGTGATCCCAAGTATTCTATTGCTGATTCCACCAAAACACAGTTAGAAAATCTCTCTAAGAAAAGAATTGTGGAACTCTCTGAGGTGAATACACACCCCCCAAAGCAGTTTCTCAGAAAGTCTCTCTGTAGCTTTTTTCTGAAGATACTTAATTTTTCACCATAGGCCTCAATGCACGCCCAAATATATCTTTGCAGATTTCACGAAAACAGGGTTAGGAAACTGCTCCATGAAAAGAAAGGTGCAATTCTGTGAGTTGAATTCACACATCACAAAGAACATTCTCAGAAAGCTTCTTTCTATATTTTATCTGAGGATATTTCCTTTGTCACCATAGGCTTCAAAGCGATCCAAAATATCCCGTCTCAGATTCTCCAAAAGGAGCTATGAAACTGATCCATGAAAACAATCATTTAACTCTCTGAGATCAATTAGCACATTATAAAGCAGTTTCTCGGAAAGGTTCTTTCTAGTTTCTCTATGAGGATATTTCCATTGTCACCTTAAGCTTCAATGCCCTCTAAAGTATCCCTTTGCAGATTTCACGAATACATTGTTAGCAAGCTGCTCAATGAATAGAACAGTGAAACTCTGTGAGATGAATTCACACAACACAAAGCAGTTTCTTAGAAAGCTTGTTTCTAATTTTTATCTGAGAATATTTCCTGTTTCACTGTAGGCCTCAATGCACTCCCATATATCCCTTAGCAAATTAGATGAAAACATTGTTTGCAAACTGCTCCATTAAAAGGAGAGTGTACTCTGTGAGATTAATTCACACATCACAAAGCAGTTTCTTATAAAGCTTCTTTCTAGTTTTTATCTGAGGTTATTTCCTTTGTCACCATAGGCTTCAATGCAATCCAAAATATACCATCTGAGAATCTCCAAAAACAGTGCTACCAAACTGGTCCATGCAAAGAATCCTGTAACTGTGTGAACTGAATTCATACATCACAAAGGAGTTTCTCAGAAAGCTTCTTTTTAGTTTCTAATCTGAGGATATTTCCTGTTTCACCATAGGCCTCAAGGTGCTCCCAAATATCCCCTTACAGATTCCACGAAATCAATGTTAGTAAAGTGCTCCAAGAAAATAAAGGTGTAACACTGTGAGATGAGTTCACAAACAACAGAGTAGTTTCTCAGAAAACTTCTTTAGAGTTTTTGTCTGAGGATATTTCCTATGTCACCATAAGCTTCAATGCAATCTGAAATATCCCATTTCAGATTCAGCAAAAACAGTGTTAGCAAACAGCTCAGTGCAAAGAACAGTGTTGCTTTGTGGGATGATTTCCAACTCCACAAAGTAGTTTCTCAGAAAGCTTCCTTCTAGTTTTTATATTAGGATATTTCCTTTGCCCACATAAGCTTCCATGTGCTCAAATATATCACTTTGCAGATTCCAGGAAAACAGTGATAGCAAACTGCTCCATGAAGTGAAAAGTGTAACTCTGGGAGATGAATTCGCACACCATGAAGAACTTTCTCAGAAAGTTTCTTTCTTGTTTTTATCAGAGAGTATTACCTTTGTCACCATAGGCTTCAATCTGATCCAAAATATCCTTTCTCAGATTCCCCAAAAACAGTGTTACCAAACTGATACAGGAAAGAATTATGTAACACTGTAAGATTAATTATCACATCACAAAGCAGTTTCTCAGAAAGCTTCTTTCTCGTTTTTGTCAGAATATATTTAATTTTTCACTATAGGCTTCCTTGCACTCCCAAATATCCCTTTGCCAATTCCACGAAAACAGTGGAACAAAGCGATCCAAAATATCCTTCTCAGATTCCCCAAAACAAAGCTACCAAACTGATCTGTGACAAGAATCATTGGACTCTGTGAGATGAATTACCACATCATAAAATGGTTTCTCAGAATGCTTCCTTTTAGTTTTCATATGAGGATATTTCCTTTGTCGCCTTAAGTGTCCATGCCCTACAAAGTATCCTTTTGCAGATTCCACAAAAACAGTGTGAGATTAATTACCACACCACAAAACAGTTTCTCAGAACGATTCTTTCTAGTTTTTATCTGAGGATATTTCCATTTTCACCATAGGCCTCTATGCGTTCCCAAATATCCCTTTGCAGTTTGCACGAAAACAGTGGTAGTAAATTGCTCAATGAAAAGAATGGTGCATTCTGTAAGATTAATTCATGCACCACAAAGCAGTTTCTCATAAAACTTCTTTCTAGTTTTTATCTGAGTATATTTCCTTTGTCACCATGGGCATCAATGTGATTCAAAATATCCCTTCTCAGATTTCCCAAAAACAGAGCTACCAACTGCTCCCTGAAAAGAATTGTGTAAGTCTATGAGATGAATTCACAGATCACAATGCAGTTTCTCGGAAATCTTCTTTCTAGTTTTTGTCTGTGGATATTTCTTAGTCAGCATAACCTTCAATGCACTCCCAAATATCCCATTGCGGATTCCAAGAATACAGTGTTAGCAAACTGCTCAATGTGAAGAATAGTGTAACCCTGTGAGATGAATTCACACATCACAGAGCAGTTTCTGAGAAAACTTCTTTCTCGTTTCTATCTGAGGATATTTAGTTATTCACCGTAGGCATCAATGTCCTCCCATTTATCCATTTGCAGATTCAACAAAAACAGTGTTAGCAAACTGCTCCATGAAAAGAATGGTGTAAATAAGTGTGATGAATTCACA
>NW_012116799.1:33341-38126 GCF_000951035.1 Colobus angolensis palliatus | reverse complement strand
TATCACAAAGCAGTTTCTCAGAAAGAATCTTTTTGGTTTATCTCTCAGGATATTTCCTTTGTCACCATAAGTTTCAATGTGATTAGACATATCGAAGTGCACATTCCAAGAAAACAATATAAGCAAATGCTCAATGCAAAGAGCAGTGGAACTCTGTGAGGTGAATTCAGACATCACAAAGCAGTTTCTCAGAAAGATTCCTTCTAGTTTTTATCTGACGATAATTCCTTTCTCACCATAGGCCTCAATGCACTCAAAAATATCCCTTTGCAGATTGTACGAAAATAGTGTTAGCAAGTTGCTCCATGAAAACAGAGGAGTAACTCTGTGAGATGAATTCACATATCACAAAGAACTTTCTCAGAATTCTTCTTTCTAGTTATTATCTGAGGATATTTCCTTTGTAACCATAGGTTTCAATGAGATCCAAAATATCCCTTCTCAAATTACCTAAAAACAGTGCTACCAAACTGATCCATGAAAAGTATCATGTAGCTCTGTGAGATGAATTATCTCACCACAAAGTGGTTTCTCAGAAAGATTCTTTCTAGTTTTCATATGAGGATATTTCGTTTGTCACCATAAGCTTCAATGCACTCCAAAATATCGGATTGCAGATTCTAAGAAAATAGTGTTAGCAAATGGCTCAATGAAAAGAACAGTGTAAATTTGTGAGATGAATTCACACATCAAAAAGGAGTTTATCAGAAAGCTTGTTTCTAGTTTTTAACCCAGGATATTTCTTCTTCATCATAGACCTAAATGTGCTCCCAAATATCCCTTTGCAGATTTCACGAAACAGTGTTAGAAAAATGCTTCATAAATGGAATGATCTAACTCTGTGAGATGAATTCATACATCACAAAGAAGTTTCTCAGATAATTTCTTGCTGGTTTTTAGCTGAGAATATTTCCATTGTCATCATAGGCTTCATTGCACTCCCAAGTATCTTTTTGCAGATTAAACAAAAACAATGGTATCTAACTGCTCAATGAAAATAACTGTAATTTTCTGAGTGAATTCACACATTACAAAGTAGTTTCTCAGAAAGCTTCTTTCTAGTTTTATCTGAGGATATATCCTTTTTCAATATAGGCCTCAATGCACTCGTGAATATCCCACTGCAGATTCCAAGAAAACAGATTTCACAAACTGCTCCATGAAATGAAAGGTGTAACGCTGTGAGATGAATTCACACATCACAAAGTCCTTTCTCAGAAAGCTTCTTTCTAGTTTTTATCAGAGGATATTAACTTTTTCACCATAGTCTTCAATGTGATCCAAAATATCCCTTCTCAGATTCCTCGAGAAGAGCACTAACAAGCTGCTCCATGAAAATGATCGTGTAACTCTGTGAGATAAATTCACAAATCAAAAAGCAGTTTCTCAAAAACCTTCTTTCTATTTTTCATTTGAGAATATTTCCTTTGTCAACATAAGCTTCAATGGGCTCAGAAATACCCATTACAGATTCCAAGAAAACTGTTTTAGCAAACTACTCCATGAAAAGAACAGTGTAACTCTGTGAGATGAATTCACACATTACAAAACAGTGTCTCAGAACGCTTCCTTCTAGTGTTTGTCTGAGTATATTTTCTTTCTCACCGTAGTCTTCAATGCACTCCCAAATACCCCTTGTAGATACCACTAAAACAGTATCAACAAACTGCTCCATGAAAACTGAGCTCTAACTCTGTGAGATGAATTCACACAAAACAAAGTTCATTCTCAGAAATCTTATTTCTACCTTTTTTCTGAGGATATTTTCTTTGGCACCATAGGCTTCAAAGCGATCCAAAATACCCCTTCTCAGATTCCCCAAAACAGTGCTTCCAAACTGCTCCATGAAAACAATCGTATAACTCTGTGAGATGAATTATCACACCACAAACAGTTTCTCAGACAAATTCCTTGTAGCTTATATCTAAGGATATTTCCTTTATCAATATAGACCTCAATGCATGCCCATATATCCCTTTGCAGATACCTTGAAAACAGTGTTAGAAAATGCCCAATGAAAGGTACAGTGTAACACTGTGAGTTGAATTCACACATCACAAAGTAGTTTCTCAGAGAGCTTTTTCTAGTTTTTACCTTAGGATATTTCCTATTTCACCATAGGCTTCAAGGTGCTCCCAAATATCCCTATGCAGATTCCATGAAATCAGTGTTAGTAAGGTGCTCCAAGATGAAAAAGGTGTAACTCCGTGAGATGAATTCAGAAATCACAAAGCAGTTTCTCAGACAGCTTGCTTCTATTTTTTGCCTGAGGATATTTCCTTTTTCACCCAAAGCTTCATTGCACTCTGAAATATCCCATTGCAGATTTCAAGAAAACAGTGTTAGCAAATTGCTCAATAATAGAACAATGCAACTCTGAGAAATGAATTCACACATCACAAAGCAATTTTTCAGAAAGCTTCCTTTTTCTAATCTGAGGATATTTCCTTTTTCATCAAAGGGTTCAGTGCACTTCAAAATATCCCTTCTCTGAGTCCCCAAAAACAGTGCTAACCAACTGCTCCATGAAATGAACCGTGTTACTCTGTGAGATGAACTCACAAATCACCAAGTAGTTTCTCAGAAAATTTCTTTCTAGTTTTTATATGGGGATATTCCCTTTTTCACTATAGGCCTCAATACACTCGCGAATATCCCTTTGCAGATTCCACGAAAATAGTCTTAGCAAACTGCTCCATGAAAAGAAACGTGTAAATCCGTGAAATGAATTCACACATCACAAAGCAGTTTCCCATGAATCTTCTTTCTAGTTTTTGTCTAAGGATATTTCCTTTGTCCCAATAGGTTTCAATGAGATCCAAAATATCGCTTCTCAGATTCCCCAAAAACAGTATTACCAAACTTCTCCATGAAAAGAATCATGTAACTCTGTGAGATGAATTCTGAAATCACAAAGGAGTTTCTCAGAAAGCTTCTTACTAGTTTTTTTCTGTGGGTATTTTCTTTGTCACCATACATTTCAGTGTATCCCAAATATCCTATTGCAGATTCCAGGAAAACAGTGTTATCAAACTGCTCAATGAAAATAACAGTGTAACACTGTGAGATGAATTTACACAACACAAAGTAGTTTCTCAGAAAGCTTCTTTCTAGTTTTTATCTGAGGATATTTCTTTTTCACCATAGGCCTCAAGGCACTCCCAAATCTCCCTTTGCAGATTCCATGAAAACAGTGTTAGGAAACTACTCCATGAAAGAAAAAGCTGTAATTCTGTGTGATGAATTAAGACATCACAAAGATCTTCGTCAGAAAGCTTCTTTCTAATTTTTATCTGACTATATCCATTTTCTCACTATAGGCCTCCATGTGCTGCCCATTATCCATTTGCAGATTCCAAGAAAGCAGTGCTACATTACTGCCCCATGTGAAGAATTGTGTAACTCCATGAGAAGAATTCACAAATCACAAAGCAGTTTTTCAGAACGTTTCTTTCTAGTATTTGTCTGATGATATTTTCTTTGTCACCCTAAACTTGAATGTCCTCCAGAATATCCCATTGATGATTCCAAGATAACAGTGTTAGGAAACTGCTGAATGAAAAGAACAGTGTAACTCTGTAGGATGGATTCACACATCACAAAGCAGTTTCTCAGAAAGATTCTTTCTAGTTTTTATCTGATGATATTTCCTTTTTCACTATAGGCCTCATTGCACTCCCAAATGTCCCTTTGCAGATTTCACGAAAACATTGTTAGCAAACTGTTCCATGAAAAGGAACGTGCAACTCTGTGGTATGAATTCACATATCACAAGGACCTTACTCAGAAACTTCTTTCTAGTTTTTATCTAAGGATGCTTCCTTTGTCATCACTGGCTTCAATGCGATCCAAAATATCTTTTCTCAGATTCACCAAAAACAGTGCTACCAAACTCATCCATGAAAGGAATCATGCAACTCTGTAAGGTGTAATAATAAATCACAAAATGGTTTTTCAGAAAGCTTCTTTCTAAATTTTATATGAGGATATTTCCTTTGTCACCATAAGCTTCAATGCACTCTGAAATATCCCTATGCAGACTCCAAGATAACAGGCAAACTGCTCAATGAAAAGAACTGTGTAACTCTGTGAGATGTATTCACACATCAGAAAGCAGCCTCTCAGAAAGCTTCTTTCTAGTTTTTACATGAGGATATTTCCTTTGTCACCAAAAGCTTAATTGTGCTCTGAAATATCAGATTGCAGATTCCAATTAAACAGTGTAAGAAAACTGCTCAATGCAAAGATCCGTGTATCTATTTGAGAAGAATTCACACATCACAAAACGGTTTCTCAGAAAGATATTTTCTAGTTTTTATCTGAAGATATTTACTTTGTCTCCCTATGCTTCAATGCAATTCAAAATACCTCTTCTCAAATTCCCCAAAAGCAGTGCTGGGAAACTGCTCCATGAAAAGAAAGTTGTATCTCTGTGAGATGAATTCACACATCAGAAGCACGTTTATCAGAAAGCTTTTTCTCGTTTTTGTCTCAGGATATTTCCTTTGTCACCATAAACTTCAATGTACTGATTCCAAGAAAACAGTGTTAGAAAACTGAGCAATGATCAGAACAGTGTAATGCTGTGAGATGAATTCACACATCAAAAAGCAGTTTCTCAGAAAGCTTCTTTCTAGTTTTTATCTGAGGACATTTCCTTTATCACCATAGGCCTCAAAGCACTCCCAAATATCCCATTTCATATTCCATGAAAACAGTGTTAGCGAATGGTGGATCATGAGGTCAGGAGATTGAGACCATCCTGGCTAACATGGTGAAACCCCG
>NW_012116799.1:31113-33134 GCF_000951035.1 Colobus angolensis palliatus | reverse complement strand
AAAAAAAAAAAAGAAAGAAAAGAAAGGTATACTCATGTGAGGTGAATTCACTCATAACAAAGAAGTTTCTCAGATAGCTTCTTTCTAGTTTTTATCTGAGGATAATTCCTTTGTCACCAAAGGCTTCAATGCAATCCAAAATATCCCTTCCCAGGTTCCTCAAAAACAGTGCTACCAAACTGCTCCATGAAAAGAATGGTGTAACTCTGTGAGATGAATTCACACATCACAAAGCGGTTTCTCAGAATGCTTCTTTCTAACTTTTATCTGAAGATATGCCCTTTTTCACTGTAGACCTCCATGTGCTCCCAAATATCTCTTTGCAGATTCCACAAAAACGGTGATGAAATAGTGTTCCAAGAAAAGAAAGCGGTATAACACTGTGAGGTGAACTAACACATCAAAAAGCGGTTTCTCAGAGAGGTTCTTTCCAGTTTTATAGGAGGATATTTCCTTTGTCATCATAGGATTCAATGTGATCCAAAATATCCCTTCTCACATTCCTCATAAACACTGCTGGTAAACTGTTCCAATAAAAGAGTCGTGTAACTCTGTGGGAGAAATTAACACATCACAAAGTGGTCTCAGAAAGCTCCTTTCTTGTTTTTATATGATATTATTTATTTTGTCACCATAAGCATTAATGCGCTCTGAAAAATCCCATTGCAGATTCCAAGAAAACAATGTTAGCACACTGCTTAATGAAAAGAACAGTGTAACTCAGTGAGATGAATTCACACATCCCTAAGGAGTTTCTCAGAAAGATTCTTTCTAGTTTTTATATACAGATATTTCCTTTTAAAAAATAGGATTCAATGTACTCTCAATTGTCCCTTCTCAGACACCACAAAAACTGTGATGCCAAAGATCTCACTCAACAGAAATGTTTAGTTGTATGAGATGAATTCACAAATCACAAAGGACTTTCTCAGAAAAATTCTCTCCAGTTTTTTCCTGGAGAATTTTCTTCTTTCACCCCAGGAATCTATGTGCTCCCAAATATCCCAATACAGGTTCCACAAAAGCAGTGTTACCAAACTGCTCAATGAAAAGAAATATTTAACACTGTGAGATGAATTCACCCATCACTAAATAGTCTCTCAGAAAGCTTCTTTCTACTTTTTATCTGAGAGTATTTCCTTTTTCACCATGGGCTTCTCTTTGCTTCGGATATCCCTTTGTAGATTCCAGAAAAACAGGGGTAACAATCTGCTCAATGAAAAGAAAGGTTTACCTCTGGGAGATGAATTCACCCATCACAAAGAAATTTCTCAGAAGGCTCCTTTCTACCTTTCACCTGTGCAGCATATTTACTCTTCCACCATTAGCCTCAAAGCATTCCCAAATATCTATTCTCAGACACCACAAAAAGAGTGATGCAAACTGGTCGATCAAAAATATGGTTTATCTTTATGACATGAATGCACACATCACAAAGCAGTTTCTCAAAAACCTTCTCTCAGTTTTTATTTGAAGATATTTCCTTTTTCACCATCAGCCTCTATGAGCTCCCAAATATCCCTTTACAGATTCCCCCAAAAATGTGCTACCAAATGCTCAATGAAAAGAAAGATACATTCTCTGAGATGAATTTAACCATCACAAAGCAGTTTCTCATAAAGCTTCTTTCTAGTTTTTATCTGAGTATGTTTCTTTTTTCACCATAGGCCTCAAGGCACTCCCAAGTATCCCTTTGCAAATTGCAGGAAAGGAGTTTTAGCAAACTACTCCAGAAAAAGGAAGGTGTAACTCAGGAAGGTGAACTCACACATCACAAAGAACTTTCTCAGAAAGCTTCTTTCTAGTTTTCATCTGAGTATATTTCCTTAGTCACCAAAGGCTACAATGTGATCCAAAATATCCCTTCTCAAATTCCACAAAACAGAGCTACAAAACTGATTCATGAAAAGGATCATGTAACTCTGTGATATGAATTAACACATCACAAAGTGGTTTCTCAGAGTGCTTCTATCTAGTTTTTGTATGATGATATTTCCTTTATCACCATAAACTTCAATGCG
>NW_012116799.1:28082-30828 GCF_000951035.1 Colobus angolensis palliatus | reverse complement strand
TACGTTAGCACACTGTTCCATAAAAAGAATGGTGTAACTCTGTGAGATTGATTCATACATCACAAAGCAGTTTCTCAGAAAGCTTCTTTTTTGGTTTTAGTCAGAGGGTATTTCCTGTGTCACCATAGGATTCAAAGCCCTCCCAAATATCCTATTGTAGATTCCACAAAAATAGTGTTATCAAACTGCTCAATGAAAACAACAGTGTAACTCTGTGAGATGAATTCACACATGATGAAGTAGTTTCTCACACATTGTATTTCTGGGTTTAATTGAGGATTTTCCTTTGTCACCATAGGCTACAATGTGACCCAAAATATCCCTTTCAGATTCCCGAAAAAGTGTTACCAAACTGTTACATGAAAAGAAAGGTGTATCTCTGTGAGATAAATTCACATATAGCAAAGATGTTTCTCAGAAACTTTCTTTCTAGTTTTTATCTGAGTATATTTCCTTTTTCATGGTATTGATCAATGCGTTAACCAATATCCCATAGCAGATTAATCGAAAAAAGTGTCCGCAAACTTCTCAATGAAAACGGTGTAACTCTGTGTGATGAGTTCACACATCACAAAGGAGTTTCACAGAAAGGAGTTTTATCTGTGTATATTTCCTTTGTCACCATAGGCTTCGATGCACTCCCAAATATCCTATTGCAGATTTAATGAAAACTGTGTTATCAAACTGCTCAATGAAAAGAACAGTGAAACTCTGTAACATTAATTTACACATCACAAAGTGGTTTTTCAGAAGGCTTCTTTCCAGGTTTTATCTAAGGAAAGTTTCTTTTTCACTGTAGGCATCAAAGGACTCTGGAACATCCCATTGCAGATTCCTTGAAAACAGTGTTAGCAAACTGCTCCAGAAAAAGAAAGGTGTTACTCTGGGAGATGAATTCACACATAACAAAGAGCTTAACCAGAAAGCTTCTTTCTAGCTTTGTCTGAGGATATTCAATTTGTCAACATAAGCTTCAATGCAATCCAAAATATCCCTTCTCAGATTCCCCAAAAAGACTGCTAAGAAACAGTTTCATGGAAAGAATCTTGAATCTCTGTGAAATGAATTAACACCTCAGAAAGTGGTTTCTCAGAATGTTTCTTTCTTGTTTTGATATGAGGATATTTTCTTTGTCACCATATGTCTCAAAGCACTCACAAGTATCCCTTTGCAGATTCCAAGAAAGCAGTGTTATCAAACTACTCAATGAAAAGAACAGTGTAACTCTGTGAGATGAATTCACACATCACAAAACAGTTTCTCAGGAGTTTCTTCCTAGTTTATATCTGATTATATTTCTGTTGTCACCATATGTTTCAATGTGATCCAAAATATCCCTTCTCACATTCCACAAAAATAGTGCTACCAAACTGCTCCATGAAAAGAATCGTGCAACTATGTGAAATGAATTCAGAAATCACAAAGTAATTTCTCAAAAAGTTTCTTTTTGGTTTTTATCTGAGAATATGTCCTTTGTTACCATAGGCTTCAATGCCCTCCCAAATATCCTAGGGCAGATTCCATGAAAACAGAGTTATCAAACTGTTCATTGAAAGGAACGGTGTAGTTCTTTGAGATGAATTCATACATCACAAAGCAGTTCCTCAGAAACCTTCCTTCTACTTTTTATCTGAGGATATTTCCTTTGTCACTATAGACCTCAATGCGCTCTCAAATGCCCTATTGCATATTCCACGAAAACAGTTTTGGCAAACTGCTCCATAAGAAGAATGGTGTACTTTTCTGAGATGAAATCAGACATCACAGAGACCTTTCTCAGAAAACTTCTTTTTATTTTTAATTGAGGATATTTCCTTTGCCACCAGATGCTTCAAAGAGATCCAAAATATCAGTTCTCAGATACCCCAAAAACAGTGCCAACAAACTGCTCCATTAAAAGTATTGTGTAACTCTGTGAGGTGAATGATCACATCACAAAGGAGTTTCTCATAAAGATTCTTTCTAGTTTTTATGTCAGGATTTTCATTTGTTACCATAAGCTTCAATGCACTCCTAAATATCCCTTTGCAGATTCCAAGAAAACTGTGTTAGAAAACTGCTCATTAAAAAGAACAGTGTATCTCTGAAAATAATTCACACATCACAAGTGTGAATTCACACATTCACCTTTCCCAGAAAGCTTCTTTCTAGTTCCTCTCAGATGATATTTCCTTTGTCACCATAGGCTTCAATGTGATCCAAAATATCCCTTCTCAGATTTACCAAAAACGGTGTTACCATACAGATCTGTGAAAGAATCATGTAATTCCGTGTGATGAATTAACACATTACAAAATGGTTTCTCAGAAAGCTTCATTCTAGTTTTTATCTGAGGATATTTCCTTTATCACCATTTGCCTCAGAGAACTCCCAAATATCCCTTGGCAGATTCCACAAAAACAGTGTTAGCAAACTGCTCCATGAAAAGTAAGGTGTAACTCTGTGAGATAAATTCACACTTCACAATGTAGTTTCTCAGAAACATTCTCTTTGGTTTTCATCTGAGGATATTTCCTTTGTCACCATAGGCTTCAAATCACTCCCAAATACCCTATTTCAGATTCCATGAAAACAGCGCTATCAAACTGCTCAAGGGAAAGAGTGGTGTAACTCTGTGAGATGAAATCACACATCACAAAGCAGTTTCTGAGAAAGATTCCTTCTAGTTTTTATCTAGGGTACTTTGTACTTCACCATGGTCCTCAATGCATTCCCAAATATCCCTTTGTAGATTCGAGAAAAACAG
>NW_012116799.1:17800-27092 GCF_000951035.1 Colobus angolensis palliatus | reverse complement strand
AAAAACAGTGCTACCAAACTGCTCCATGAAAGAATGGTGTATCTCTGTGAGAATAATTCACAGATCACAAAGCAGTTTCTCAGAAAGCTTTTTGCTAGTTTTTATCTGTGAATATTTAAGCCTCAAAGTTCTCCCAAATCTCCCATTGCAGATTCCACAAAAACAGTATTGGCAAACTGCTGTGTGAAAAGAAAGGTGTAACTCTATCAGATGAATTTAGAGAACCAAAGAAGTTTCTCACATAGCTTCTATCTAGTTTTTATCCTTTTTCACCCCAGGCCTCAATGCCCTCCAGAATATGCCATTGCAGATTCTATGAACACAGTGTTCGCACACTGCTCAATGAAAAGAAAGGTGTAACTCAGTGAGATGAATTCACACAACACAATGCAGTTACTCAGAATGATTGTTTCTAGTTTATATTTGAGGCTATTTTGTCTGTCACCATATGCCTCAATGCACCACCAAATATCCCATTGCAGATTCCACAAAAACAGTGTTAGCAAACTGCTCAATGAAAAGAAATGTGTAACTCTTGTGATGAACTCACACAGCACAAGGGAGTTTCCCAAAGAGCTTCTTTCTAGATTTTATCTGTGGATATTTCATTTGTCACCATAGATTTCTATGTGATCGAAAATGTCCCTTCTCAGATTCCCCAAAAACAGTGCTACCAAAGTGCTCCATGAAAGAAATGGTGTAACTTTGTGATATCAATTCACCCGTCACAATCCAGTTTCTCACAAAGCTTCCTTATGGATTTTATCTGAGGATATTTCCTTTTTCACCATAGTCCTCAAAGTGCTGCAAAATATCCCATTGCAGATGCCATGAAAACCGTGTTCGCAAAGTGGCATGTGAAAAGAAAGGTGTAACTCTGTGAGATAAATTCACACATTGCAAATCAGATTCTCAGATGTCTTCTTTCTAGCTTTTATCAGAGGACATTTCCTTTTTCATGGTAGGCCTCAATGCACTCCCGAATATCCTATTGCAGATTCCACAAAAAACAGTGTTAGCAAGCTACTCAATGAAAATAAAGTTGTAACACTGTGTGATGAATTCACACGTCACAAAGCAGTTTATCACAAAGCTTCTTTCTAGATTTATCTGAGGATAATTCCTTTTTCACTGTCAACCTCAATGTGCTCTCGAATACCCAATTGCAGATTCCACGAAAACAGTGTTAGCATACCACCATGTGAAAAGCAAGGTGTAACTCTATGAGATGAATTCACACACAAAAAAGCAGTATCTCAGAATGCTGCTTTCCAGTTTTAATATGAGGATATTTCCTTTTTCACCATAGGCCTCAATGAGCTCCCAAATATCAAATTGCAGATTCCCCCAAAACCATGTTACACACTGATGAATGAACAGAAAGGTGTAACACTGTGTGATGAATTCGTACATAACAAAGCAATTTCTCAGAGAGCTTCTTCCTAGATTTTATCTGAGGATATTTCCTTTGTCCCCATAGGCTTCAATGCAATTGAGAATGTACTTTCTCAGATTTCCCCAAAAACAGTGCTACCAAACTGTTCCATGAAAGAAAGGGAGTAATTCTGTGATAGGTATTTGCACCTCACAGACCAGTTTCTCAGAAAGCTTTCTTCTGATTTTTATCTGAGGATATTTCCTTTTTCACCATCATCCTCAAAGAGCTCTCATATATCCCACTGCAGATTCCATGAATACAGTGTTGGCAAACTGGTATGTGAAAACAATGGTGTAACTCTGTGAGATTAATTCACACATCACAAATCAGGTTCTCAGAAGGCTTCTTTCTAGTCTTTATGTGAGGGTATTTCCTTTGTCACCATATGCCTCAATACACTCAAGAAAATTCCTCTGCAGATCCCACGAACAAAGTGTAGCTAACTGCTCAAAGTAAAGAAGGGTGTAACTCTGTGATATGAATTCGCACATCACAAACAAGTTTCTCAGAAGGCTTCTTTCTAGTTTTTATCTGGGGATATTTCCTTTGTCACCTTAGGCTTCAATGTGATCTAAATTACCCCTTCTCAGATTTTCCAAAAACAGTGTTACCTAATTGCTCCATGAACAAATAGTGTATCTCTGTGAGATGAATTCACAGATCCCAAAGTAGTTTATCAGAAAGCTTCTTTCTAATTTTTATCTGAGGATATTTCCTTTTTCACCATAGGCCTCAATGTGCTCCCGAATATCTCATTGCAGATTCCTAAGAAACAGTATTAGCAAACTGCTCAATCAAAATAAATGTGCAACACTGTGAGATGAATTCACACATCACAAAGCAGTTTCTCAGAGAGATTCTTTCCAGTTCTTATGTGAAGATATTTCCCTTTTTACCATAGGCCTGAAAGCACTCTGAATATCACATTGCAGATTCCAACGAAAACAGTGAAACCAAACCGTTATGTGAAAAAAAACGTGGAACTCTGTGAGATAAATTCATATGTCACAAAACAGTTTCTCAGAAAGCTTATTTCCAGTTTTTATCTGAGGACATTTCCTTTTTCAACACAAGCCCCAATGGGCTCCCGAATATCCCATTGCAGATTCCATGAAAGTAGAGTTAGGAAACTGCTCAAAGAAAAAAAGGTGTAACTCTGTGAGATGCATTCACACATCACAAAGCAGATTATCAGAGACCTTCTTTCTAGTTTTCATCTGAGGATATTTCCCTTGCCACCACAGACTTCAATGTGATCCAAAATATCCCTTCACAGATTACACAAAAATAGTGCTACAAAACTGCTCCATGAAAAGAATGGTGTATCTCTGTGAAATGAATTCACACACCACAAAGCAGTTTATTAGAAAGCTTCCTTCTAGTTTTTGTCTGAAGATATTTCCTTTGTCATCACAGGCTTCGAAGTGATCCAAAATATGCCTTCGTGGTGTCCCAAAAACAGTGCTACCAAAGTGCTCCATGAAAAGATGGTATATCTTTGTGAGATGAATTCACTGGTCACAAAGCGGTTTCTCAGAAACCTTCTTGTTAGTTTTTATCTGAAGATATTTCCTTTTTCACCACAGGCCTCAATGCACTCTCGAATGTCCCATTGCAGATTGCACAAAAACAGTGTTAGCAAACTGCTCAACGAAAAAAAAGTTGTAACTCTGTGACGTGAATTCACACTTCACAAAGTGGTTTCTCAGAAAGCTTCTTTATAGTTTTTATCTGAGAGTATTTCCTTTTTCACCAGAGACCTCAATATCCTATTGCAGATTCCCGAATATCCTATTGCAGATTCCATGAAAACAGTGTTGGCAAACTGCTATGTGAAAGAAAGGTGTAACACTGACAGATGAATTCACACAATTCAAGGTGTTTTCTCAGAAAGCTCTTGCTGGTTTTTATCTGAGGATATTTCCTTTTTCACCATAGGACTCAATATGCTGCCGAATATCCCATTGCAGATTCCAGAAAAACAATGTTAGCAAATAGCTCAATGAAAAGAAAAGTGTAACTCTGTGAGATGAACTCACACATCACAAAGCAGTTTCTCAGATATTTTCTTCCTAGTTTTAATCTGAGAATATTTCCTTTGTCACCGTAGGCTTCAATGTGATCCAAAATATACCTTCTCAGATTCCAGATTCCACAAAAGCATTGCTACCAAGCAGCTCCAAGAGAAGAACAGTGTAACTCTGTGAGGTAAATTCACACATCACAAAGTAGCTTATTACAAAGCTTCTTTCCAGTTTTTATCTGAGGATATTTCCCTTTTCACCATGGGCCTGAAAGCACTGCAAATATCCCTTTTGCAGATTCCTTGAGAACAGTGCAAGCAACCTGCTATGTGAAAAGAAAGGTGTAACTCTGTGAGATGAATTCATATATCACAAAACAGTCTTTCAGAAAGCTTCTTTCCAGTTTTTATCTGAGGATATTTCCTTTTTCACTGTAGACCTCAATATGCTTACAACATCCCTTTGCAGATTCTGTGAAGACAGTGTTATCAAACTGCTGAATGAAAAGAAAGGTGAAACTCTGTGAGATGAATTCACATTTCACAGAGAAGCTCAGAAAGCTTCTTTCTAGTTTTTATCTGAGGTTATTTCCTTTTTCACCACATTTCTCGATGCACTCCAGAATATTAAGTGGCAGATTCCATGAAAACAGTGTAAGCAACCTGCTCAAAGAAAAGAAAGGTGTAACTCTGTTTCTCAAAGAGCTTCAAAAATCTTCCATCTAGGTTATATCTGAGGATATTTCTCAAAAAGCAGTTTCTCAAAAAGCTTCCATCTAGGTTATATCTGAGGATATTTCCTTTGTCACCAGAAACTTAAATGCTCTCCAAAATATCAATTCTCAGCTTCCCAATAAGAGTGCTTCTAGACTGGGCCATGAAAAGAATGATGTAACTCTTTGAGATGAATTAACACATCATAAAGCAGTTTCTCACAAAGCTTCTTTCTAGTTTTTATCTGAGAATATTTCCTTTTTCACCATAGGGCTCAAAGTGCTCCCAAATATCCCATTGCATCTTCCGTGAAAACGGTGTTAGCAAACTGCTCAATGAAAAGAAAGGTGTAACTCTGTGAGGCAAATTCACATATTGCAAAGGAGTTTCTCAGAATGGTTCATTGTAGTTTTTATCTGAGAATACTTCGTTTCTCACCATAGACCTCAAAGTGCTCCCAACTATCCCGTTGCACATTCCATGAAAGCAGAGTTAGCAAACTGGTCAATGAAAAAAGAGGTGTAACTTTCTGAGATGAATTCACACATCACAAAGCAGATCATCAGACAGTTCTTTGTAGTTTTTATCTGAGGACATTTCCTTTGTCATCATAGACTTTAATCTGATCTAAATATTCCCTCTCAGATTTGCCAAAAACAGTGTGACCAAACTGCTCCATGAAAAGAATGGTGTAGCTCTGTGACATTATTTCATACATCAAAAATCAGGTTCTCACAAAGCTTCTTTGTAGTTTTTATCTCAGAATATTTCCTTTCTCACCATAGACCTCAAAGCACTCCCAAATATCCCATTGCAGATTCCACGAAAATGGTGTTAGCAAACTGCTCAATGAAAAGAAAGGTGTAACTCAGTGAGATGAGTTCACACATCAGAAAGCAGTTTGTCAGAGAGCTTCTTTCTAGTTTTTATATGAAGATATTTCCTTTTTCACAATAGGCCTCAATGTGATTGCATATCCCACTGCAGATTCCAAGAAAACAATGTTAGCAAACTGCTATGTGAAAAGAAAGGTGTAACTCTGTGAGTCAAATTCACATATCACAAAGCAGCTTCTCAGTAAAGCTTCTTTGTAGTTTTTATCTGAGGATATTTCCTTTTTCACCATAGGAATCAATGCTCTCCTGAATATCTCATTGAAGTTTCCATGAAAACTGTGTTAGCAAACTGCTCAATGGATAGAAAGTTGGGATTCTGTGCAATGAATTCACATATCAGAAAGCAGTTTGTCAGAGAGTTCTTCCTAGTTTTTGTCTCAGGATATTTCCTTTTTCACAATTGGCTTCACTGCAATCCAAATTATCCCTTCTCACCTTCCACAAAAACAGTGCTACCAAACTGCTCAATAAAAAGAAACATGTAACTCTGTGAGATGAATTCACACATCATGAAGAAGTTTCACACAAAGCTTCTTTCTAGTTTTTATCTGAGGATATTTCCTTCTTCACCCTAGGACTCAATGCACTCCCAAATATCAATTTGCAGATTCCATGAAAACAGGGTTAGCAAACTGTTAAATGAAAAGAAAGGTGTAACTCTGTGAGAGGAATTCAAACATCACAAGGCAGTTTCTCAGAGAGTTTCTTTCCAGTTTTTATCTGAGGATATTTCCTTTTTCACCATTGGCTTTAATGCAATCCAAACTATCCCTTCTCAGATTCCACAAAACAGTGCGAGCAAACTGCTCCATGAAAGGAATGGTGTTTCTCTAACAGATGAATTCACACATCACAAAGCAGTTTATTGTAAACCTTTTTTCTCCTTTTTTCTGAGTATTTTTCCTTTTTCACCTATAGCCTTAATGTGCTCCTAAACATGCCTTTGCAATTCCATGAGCACAGTGTTAGCAAACTGCTGAATGAAAAGAAAGTTGTAACTCTGTGAGATAAATTCACACATCACAAAGCAGTTTCTCAGAAAGATTCTTTCTAGTTTTTATTTGAGGATATTTAGTTTGTCACCAGAGACTTCAATGCGATCCAAAATATTTCTTCTCACATTCCCGAAAAGCAGTGCCACCAAACTTCTCCATGGAAAGAATGGTGTATCTCTATAAAAGAAAGTCACACATCAAAATTCAGTTTCTCACAAAGCTTCTTTCTTGTTTTTATCTGAGAATATTTCCTTTGTCACCATAGGTTTCAATGCTATCCAAATACCCTTTCTCAGATTCCCCAAAAACAGTGCTACCAAACAGCGCCATGAAAAGAATGGTGTTTTTTTGTGAAATGAATTCACACGTCACAAAGCAGTTTCTCAGAAAGTTTCTTGCTAGTTCTGATCTTAGGATATTTCCTTTTTCACCATAAGCCTCAATGCACTCCTGAATATCCCATTGGAGATTTTACAAAAACAGTGTTAGTAAACTGCAAAATGAAAGGAAAGGTGTAACTTTGTGAGATAAACTGATACATCACAAACTGTTTATCAAAAGTCTTCTTTTCAGCTTTTTCCTGAGGATATTTCCTTTTTGACTATAGGCCTCAATGTGCTCCCAAATGTCCCATTGCAGATTGCACAAAAACAGTGCTAACAAATGCTAAATGAAGAGAAGTATATGCCTCTGTGAGATGAATTCACATAACATGAAGCAGTTTCTCAGTAAGCTTCTTTCCAGTTTTTATCTGAGGATATTTTATTTTTCACCACAGGCCTCAATGTACTCCTAAAAATCCAATTGCAGATTCCATGAAAAGAGTGTTAGCCAACTGCTCAAAGAAAAGAAATGTATAACTCTGTGAGATTAATTCACATATTTCAAAGCAGCTTCTCACAAAGCTTCTTTTTGGTTTTTATCTGAGGGTATTTCATTTGTCACCATAGACTTCAATGCCATCCGAAATATCCCTTCTCAGATAACACAAAAACAGTGCTACTAAATTTCTCCACGAAATGATTTGTGTACTTCTGTGAGATGAATTCACATATCACAAAGCAGTTTCTCAGAAGGCTTCTTTACAGTTTTTATCTGAGGATATTTCCTTTCTTACCAAAGGCCTCAAAGTACTCCCAAATATCCCATTGTAGATACCTTGAAAACAGTGTGAGAAAACTGCTGTAGGAAAAGGAAGATGCAACTCAGTGAGATGAATTCACACATCACAAAGCAGTTTCTCAGAAAGCTTCTTTCTAGTTTTTAATCTGAGGATATTTCCTTTTAACTATAGGCCTCATTGCATGTCTGAATATCCTATAACACATTCCGTGAAAACATGGTTAACAAACTGCTATGTGAAAAGATACGTGTATCTCTGTGAGATGAATTCACACATCACAAAGCAGTTTCTCAGAAAGTTTCTTTCCAGTTTTTATCTGAGGATATTTCCTTTTTCACCATAGACCTCAATGTGCTCCCACATATCCCATTGCAGATTCCAGGAAAACAGTGTTAGCAAACTGCTCAATGAAAAGAAAGGTGGAATTTGGTGACATGAATTCACACATCACAAAGCAGATTATCAGAAAGCTTCTTTCTGGTTTTTAATCTGAGAATATTTCCTTTTTCACCATAGGTCTCATTGCACTACAGAATATCCAATTGTAGATTCATGAAAACATGGTTAGCAAACCGCTATGTGAAAATATAGGTGTAACTCTGTGAGATGAATTCACACATCACAAATCAGATTCTCAGAAAACTTCTTTCTAGTTTTTATCTGAGGATATTTCCTTTCACACCATAGGCTTCAATGCGATCCAAAATGTTCCTTCTCAGATAACACAAAAACAGTGCTACCAAACTTCTCCATGAAATGAATGGTGTACTTCTGTTAGATGAATTCATGCACCACTAAGCAGTTTTTCAGAAAGATTCTCTCTAGTTTTTAACTGAGAATATTTCCTTTTTCAATATATGCCTTAAGTTGCTCCCAAACATCCCTTTGCACATTCCACTTATACAGTGTCAGCAAAGTGCTCAAAGAAAAGGAAGGTGTAATTCTGTGAGATAAATCCACACGTCACAAACAAATTTCTCAGAGAGCTTCTTTCTAGTTTTTATCCGAGGATATTTCCTTTCTCACTATAGGCTTCCATGCGACCCAAAATATCCCTTCTCAGATTCCCCAAAAACAGTGTTAACAAACTGCTGCACGAAAAGAATGGTATATCTCTGTGAGATGAATTCACACATCACAAAACAGTTTCTCAGAAAGCTTCTTGCTAGTGTTTATCTGAGGATATATTCTTTTTCACCATAGGCCTCAATGTGCTCCCAAATATCCCATTGCAGATTCCAAGAAAACAGTGTTAGCAAACCACTCAATGAAAAGAAAGGTGTAACTCTGTGAGATGAATTCACACATCACAAAGCAGTTTTTCAGAAAGCATCTTTCTAGTTTTTATCTGAAGATATTTCCCTTGTCACCCTAGGCTTCAATGTGATCCAAAATATCCCTTCTCAGCTTCCCCAAAAACAGTGCTATCAAAATGCTCCATGAAAAGAATGGTGTAACTCTGTGAGATGAATACACACATCACAAAGCAGTTTCTCACAAAGCTTCTTTGTAGGTTTTATCTGAATGTATTTCCTTTTTCACCATAGACCTCAATGAGCTCTCGAATATCCCATTGCAAATTCCATGAAAACAGTGCTACCAAACTGCTCCATGAAAAATGAATTCACAAATCACAAAATAGTTTCTAATGTAGTTTCTTTCTAGTTTTTATCTAAGGATATTTCCTTTCTCACCATAGGCCTCAAGGCACTCCTGAATATTAAATTAAATATTCCATGAAAACACTGTCAGCACACTGCTCAATGAAAGGAAAGGTGTAACTCTGCGAGTTGAATTCAAACATCATACAGCAGTTTCTCAGACACTTTCTGTTTTTTAATCTAAGGATATTTCCTTTTCCCCTAGGCTTCAATGCGATCCAAAATATTGCAACTCTGATTCCCCAAAACAGTAACAGTGTTACCAACCTGCTCCATGAAAAGAATACTGTAACTCTGTGAGATGAATTCACACATCACAAACTAGGTTCATCACAAAGCAGGTTCTCACAAAGCTTCTTTATATTTTTCATGTGAGGATATTTCCTTTCTCACCATAGGCCTCAAAGAACTCTCAAATATCCCATTGCAGATCTGAGAGTAT
>NW_012116799.1:15689-17294 GCF_000951035.1 Colobus angolensis palliatus | reverse complement strand
ACTCCCAAATATCACTTTACAGATCCATGAAAATAGTGTAAGCAAACTACTACATTGAAGAAAGGTGTAAAGTTGTGAGATCAATTTACACATCACAAAGAACTTTGTCAGAAAGCTTCTTTTACAGTTTTTATCTGAGGGTATTTCCTTTGCCACCATAGACTTCAATGTGATCCAAATTATCCCTTAACAGATTCCCCAACAAGAGTGTTATCAAACTGTTCCATGAAAAGAGTGGTGTATCTCTATGAGATGAACTCACACATCACAAAGTTGTTTCTCAGAAAACTTCTTTAGAGGTTTTTTCTGAGGATAATTCCTTTTTCACCATAGGCCTCAATGTGCTCCCAAATATCCCATTGAAGATTCCATGAAAACAGTGTGAGCAAAGTGCTCAATGAGAAGAAAGGTGTATCACCATGAGGTGAATTCACACATCATAAAACGGTTTCACAGAGAGCTTCTTTCCAGTTTTTATCTGAAGATATTTCCTTTGTCACCATAGTCTTCAATGAGATCCAAAATATCACTTGTCAGATTCCCCAAAAACCGTGCTAATAAACTGAGGATTGTTCCTTTTTCAACATAGGCTTCAATGTGTTCCCAAGTATCCCATTGCAGATTCCACGAAAATTGTGTTAGCAAACTGCTCAATGAAAAGAAAGTTGTAACTCAGTGTGATGAATTCACACAACACAAAGCAGTTTCTCACAAAGCTTCTTTCTACTTTTTATCTAAGAATATTTCCTTTTTCACCTTACACTTCAAGCCACTCCCAAATGTCCCATTGCAGATTCCCTAAAACAGTGTTAGCAAACTGCTCAATGAAAACAAAGGTGTAACTCTGTCACATGAATTCACACAACACAAAGCAGCTTCTCAGAAAGCTACTTTGTAGTTTTTATCTGAGGATATTTCCTTTTTCACCATAGGCTTCATTGTGATCCCAAATATTCCTTCTCACATTCACCAAAATCAGTGCTACAAAACTGCTCCATGAAAAGAATGATGAAACTCTGTGAGATGAATTCACACATCACAAAGCAGATTTTCACAATGCTTCTTTCTAGTTTTAATCTGAGAATATTTCTTTTTTCACCATAAGGCTCAAAGTGCTCCTGAATATCCCTTTGCAGTTTCCACAAAAAGAATGGTAGCAAATTGCTATGTGAAAAGAAAGGTGTATCTCTGTGAGATGAATTCGCACACCCAAACGCAGTTTCTCAGAAAGCTTCTTTGTAGTTTTTATCTAAAGATATTTACTTTTTCTCCATAGGCCTCAATGTGCTCCCAAATATCCCATTGCAGATTCCACGAAAATGGTGTTAGCAAACTTCTCAATGAAACCAAATGTATAATTCGGTGAGATGAATTCAAACATCACAAAGCACATTCCCAGAAAACTTCTTTCTAGTTTTTATATGAGGATATTTCCTTTGACACCATAGGCTTCAATGTGATCCAAAATATCCCTTCTGAGATAAAACAAAAGCAGTGCTTCCAAACTGCTCTATGAAATGAATGGTGTACTTCTGTTAGATGAATTCACACATCACCAAGGAGTTTCTCAGAGGCTTCTTTCTAGTTTTTATCTGAGAGCATTTC
>NW_012116799.1:6000-14814 GCF_000951035.1 Colobus angolensis palliatus | reverse complement strand
AAAGAAAGGTGTAATTCTGTGAGATAACTTCACACATCACAAACAAGTTTCTCAGAAAGATTCTTTCTGTTATCTGAGGATATTTCCTTTCTCACCATAGGCTTCAATGTGATCCAAAATATCCCTTCTCAGATTCCCCAAAAACAGTGTTATCAATCTGCTGCATGAAAAGAATGGTGTATCTTTGTGAGATGAATTCACACATCACAAAACAATTTCTGAGAAAGATTCTTGTTAGTTTTTATCTGAGGATATTGCCTTTTTCACCATACTCCTCAGTGCACTCCCGAATATTCCATTGCAGATTCCAAGAAAACATTCCGTTTTCAACATAGGTCTGAAAGCACTCTGAATATCCCATGATTACGTTGAAGCCTATGGTGAAAAATTAAATATCCTAGGATAAAAACTGGAAAGAAGCTTCCTGAGAAACTGCTTTGTGATGTTTGAATTCATTTGACAGAGGTACACCATTCTTCTCATGCAGCAGTTTGGTAGTACTGTTTTTGTGGAATCCTAGAAGGGATATTTTGCGTTACATTGAAGCCTATGGAGACAAAGGAAATATCCTCAGATAAACACTGGAAAGACGCTTTCTGAGAAACTCCTTTATATGTGTGAATTAATCTCAATGAGTTGCACCATACTTTACATGATGCAGTTTGGTAACACTCTTTATGGGGAATCTGAGAAGGGATTTTTGGATCACATTGAAGCCTATGGTAACAAAGAAAGTATCCTCAGATTAAAACTAGAAGGAGGCTTTCTGAGAAACTGCTTTGTGATGATCAATTTATCTCACAGAGTTACACCTTTCTTTTCATTGAGCAGTTTGCTAACACTGATTTCTTGGAATCTGCAATTTGATATTCAAGAGCACATTGAATCCTATGGTGAAAAAGGAAATATCCTCAGTTAAAGACTAGAAAGAGGCTTTCAGGGAAACTACTTTGTGTTATGTGAATTCATCAGTTCAGTAACTCTGTTTTTGGGGTATCTGATAAAGGTTATTTTGTATTGCTTTGAAGCCTATGGTGAGAAAGGAAATATCCTCAGATAAAAAGTAGAAAGAAACTTTCTGAAAATCTGCTTTATGGTGTGTGAATCCATTTCATGGAGTTGCACCTATCTTTTCATTGAGCAGTTTGCTAACACTGTTTTCAGGGAATCTGCAATGGGATATTCGGGAGCGCATTGAGGCCTATGGTGAAAAAGCAAATATCCACTGAGAAAAACTAGATAGACGCGTTCTGAGAAACTGCTTTGTGATGTGTGAATTCATCTCACAGAGTTACACCTCTCTTTTCATATAACACCTTGCTAACACTGATTTTGCTGAATCTGAAATGGGATATTCTGGAGTGTTTAGAGGCCTATGGTCAAAAAGGAAATATCCTCAGATGAAAACTACAAAGAAGCTTTCTGAGAAAGTGCTTTGTGCTTTGTGATGTGCAAATTCATCTCAATGAGTTACACCATTCCTTTCATGGAGAAGTTTGGTAGCACTGTTTTTTTGGAATATGAGAAGGGATAATTTTTATCACCTTGAAGTCAATAGTGACAAAGGAAATATCCTCAGATAATAACTAGAAAGAATCTTTCTGAGAAACTGACTTGTGATGTTTGAATTCATCTCATCGAGTTAAACCTTTCTTTACATTGAGCAGTTTGCTAACACTGTTGTTGTGGAATCTGTAGTGAGATATTTGGGAGCACATAGAAGCCTATAGTGAAAAATAAAATATCGTCTGATAAAAACTAGAAAGAAGCTTTCTGAGAAACTGCTTTGTGATGGGTTAATTCATCTTGCACAGTTACAGCATGCTTTTCATGGAGCAGTGTGGTAGCAGTATTTTTATGGAATCTCAAAAGGAATATTTTGCATAAAATTGAAACCTATGGAGACAATGGAAACATGCTCAGATAAAAACTAGAAAGCAACTTTCTGAGAAACTTCCTTCTGATGTGTGAATTCATCTCACAGAGTTACACCTTTCTTTTCATTGAGCAGTTTGCTAACATGATGATGTTGAAATCGGCAATGGGATATTTGGAGTGCATTGAGGCCTAGAGTGAAAAAGAATACATCCTCAGATGAAAATTGGAGAAAAGCCTTCTGAGAAACTGTTTGTGATGTGTGCATTCATTTCATGGAATTAAACCTTTCTGTTGAGGAAGCAGCTTGGCATCAAGATTTTTCTGGAGTCTGAGAAGGGATATTGTGGATTACTTTGAAGTCAATGATGACAAAGAAATTTTCCTCAGATAAAAATTAGAAAGAATCTTTACTTGTGATGTGTGAATTCATCTCATGGAGTTACAGCATTCTTTTCCATGAGTAGTTTTCTAACACTGTTCTTGTGGAATCTGCAGTGGGATATTCAGGAGTGCTTTGAGGCCTATGTTGAAAAGGGAAATATCCTTAGATAAAACTAGAAAGAAGTTTTCTGAGAAACTGCTTGGTGATGTGTGAATTCATCTCACAGAGTTACACCTTTCTTTCCATTGAGCAGTTTGCAAACACTATTTTCGTGGAATCTGCAATTGGATATTTTGGAGTGCGTTGAGACCTTTGGTGAAAAAGTAAATATCCTCAGATAAATACTAGAAATAAGCTTTCTGAGAAATTGCTTTTGATATTTGAATTCACCTCACAGAGTTACACCTTTCTTTTCATATAGCAGTTTGCTAACCCTGTTTTTATTGAATCTCCCATGGAATATTCGGGAGTGCCTTGAGGCCTATGGTGAAAAAATAAATATCCTCAGATAAAAACTAGAAAGAAACTTTCTAAGAAACTGCTTTGTGGTGTGTGAATTCATCTCATAGAAATACACCATTCTTTTCATGGAGCAGTTTGGTAGCACTGCTTTTCTTGAATCTGAGAGGGGATATTTTGGATTGCATTGAAGTCTATGGTGATAAGGGAATATCCTCAGATAAAAACTAGAAATGAAGTTTTCAGGGAAACTGTTTTGTGATATGTGAATACATCTCACTGAGTTACACCAGTCTTTTCATGAAGCAGTTTGGTAGCTCTGTTTTTGGAAAATCCGATAAAGGATATTTTATATCATATTGAAGCCTATGGTGAGAAAGGAAATATCCTCAGATAAAAAATAGAAAGAAACTTTCTGAGAATCTGCTTTGTGATGTGTGAATTCATCTCATGGAGTTACACCTTTCCTTTCATTGAACAATTTGCTAACACTGTTTTCGTGGACTTGCAATGGGATATATGGGAACGTATTGAGGCCTATGGGGAAAAAGGAATTATCATGAGATAAAAAGCAGAAAGAAGCTTTCTGATAAACTGCTGTGTGATTTGGGAATTCATCTCAATGAGTTACACCATTCTTTTGATGGAGCAGTTCAGTAGCTCTATTGTTGGAAAATCTGATAAAGGATATTTTGTTTCGCATTGAAGCCTACGGTGAGAAAGGAAATATCTTCAGGTAAAAAGTAGAAAGAAACTTTCTGAGAATATGCTTTGTGATGTGTGAGTTCATCGCATGGAGTTACACCGTTCCTTTCATTGTGCAATTTGCTAACACTGTTTTCGTGGAATCTGCAATGGGATACACGGGAGCATATTGAGGCCTATGATGAAAAAGAAATTATCATGAGATGAAAAGTAGAAAGAAGCTTTCTGAGAAACTGCTTTGTGATGTGTGAATTCACCTCAATGAGTTACACTATTTCTTTCATGGAGAACTTTGGTAGCACTGTTTTTGTGGAATATGAGAAGAGTTACTTTTTATTGCTTTGAAGCCAATGGTGACAAAAGAAATATCCTCAAAACTAGGGGAATTTTCTGAGAAACTGCTTTGTGATGTGTGAATTCATCACCCAGAAATACACCATTCCTTTTATGGAACAGTTTGGTAATGCTGTTTTTGTGGAGTCTGAAAAGGGATATTTTGGGTTGCATTGAAGCCCATGGTGACAAAGGAAATATTCTCAGATAACAACTAGAAAGAAGCTTTCAGGGAAACTACTTTGTGATGTGTGAATTCATCTCACAGAGTTATAACTTTCTTTTCATATAGCAATTTGCTAACGCTGTTTACGTGGAATCTGCTAAGTGATATTTGAGAGGGTATTGAGGCCTATGGTGAAAAACGAAATATACTCAGATAAAAACTGGAAAGAAGCGTTCTGAGAAATTGCTTTGTGATGTGAGAATTCATCCATCAGCGTTTCACCTTTCTTTTCATTGAGCAGTTTGCTAGCACGGTTTTCATGGAATCTGCAATGGGATATTAGGGAGGGCATTGAGGGCTATAGTGTAAAAAGAAATATCCTCAGATAAAAACTGGAGAGAAGACTTCTGAGAAACTGCTTTGTGATGTGTCCATTGGACTCATAGAGTTAAACCTTTCTGTTGAGGGAGAGTTTGGCATCAATGTTTTTGTGGAAACTGAGAAGGGACATTTTGTATCACATTGAACCCTATGGTGGCAAAGGAAATATAATCAGATAAAGACTATAAATAAGTTCTCTGAGAAACTGCTCTTTGGTGTGTGAATTCATCTTTCAGTGTTATATCTTTCTTTACATTGAGCAGTTTGTTAACACTGGTTCCTTGGAATCTGTAATTTGATATTCAGGAGTGCATTGAGTTCTACAGTGAAAAAGGAAATATCCTCAGTTAAAGACTGGAAAGAAACTTTCTGAGAAACTGCTTTGTGATGTGTAAATTCTTCTCACATAGTTACACTTTTCTTTTGATTGAGCAGTTTTCTAACACTCTTTTCATTGTATCTGCAATGGGATATTCAGGAGTGCATTGAAACCTGTGGTGAAAAGCAAATATCCTCTGAGAAAAACTAGATAGAAGTTTTCTGAGAAACTGCTTTGTGCTGTGTGAATTAATCTCACAGACTTACACCTCTCTTTTAGTATAATAGTTTGCTAACACTGATTTAGCTCAATCTGAAATGGGATATTCTGGAGCGCATAGAGGCCTATGATAAAAAAGGAAATATCCTCAGATGAAAACTGGAAAGCACTTTCTGAAAAAGTGCTTTGTGATGTTTGAATTCATCTCACAGAGTTACATCATTCTTTTCATTGAGCAGTTTGAGTAGTTTGGTAGCACTGTTTTTGTGGAATCTGAGAAGGCATACTTTTTTATCACATTGAAGCCAATGATGACAAAGGAAATATCCTCATGTGAAAACTAGAAAGAAGCTTTCTGAGAAAGTAGAAATATGCCATTGCTTTCATGGAGCAGTTTGGTAGCACTTTTTTTGTCAAATCTTGGAAGGGATTGTTCAGATCGCTTTGTAGCCTATGGTGACAAAGGAAGTATCCTCAGATAAAAACTAGAAAGAAGCTTTCAGGTAAACTGCTTTGTGATGTGTGAATTCATCTCACAGAGCTGAATTCTGTGAGATGAATTCAGCTACACCATTGTTTTCCTTGAGTATCTTGTGAAAACTGTTTTCGTGGAATTGGCAACAGGATATTCAGGAGTGCTTTTAGACCTATGTTGAAAATGGAAATATCCTTAGATAAAAACTAGAAAGAAGTTTTATGAGAAACTGCTTTGTGATGTGTGAATTCATCTCACAGAGTTACATCTCTCTTTGCATAATCGTTTGCTAACTCTGCTTTTGATGAATCTGAAATGAGATATTCAGGAGCTCATAGAGGTCTGTGGTAAAAAAGGAAATATCCTCAGATGAAAATGAGAAAGAAGCTTTCTGAGAAAGTACTTTGTGATGTGAGAATTCATCTCAAGGAGATACACCATTCTTTTCATGGAGAATGTTGGTAGCACCGTTTTTCTGGAATCTGAGAAGGGATACTTTTCATCACATTGAATCCAATTTTGACAAAGGAATATCCTCAGATAAATACTAGAAAGAAGCTTTTTGAGAACCTCCTTTGTGTTGTGTGAATTCATCTCACATAGTTACAATTTTCTTTACACATAGCAGATTGCTAACATTGTTTTCATGGAATCTGCAGTGGGATATTTGGAGCGCATTGAGGCCTATGGTGAAAAAGGAAGTATCCTGAGATGAAAAGTGGAGAAAAGCCTTCTGAGAAACTGCTTTGTGATGTGTGCATTTATCTGATAGAATTAAATATTTCTGTTGAGGGAGCAGTTTTATCATCAATGATTTTCTGGAATCTGACAAGGGATATTTTGGATCTCACTAAAGCCTATGGTGACAAAGGAAATATCATCAGATAAAAACTAGAAAGAAGCTTCCTGAGAAACTGTATGTGATGTGTGAATCCCTCTCACAGAGTTACATCTTTCTTTTCATACAGAAGTTTGTTAACACTGTTTTCATGGAATCTGCAGTGGGATATTCAGGTGCACATTGAGGCTTATGGTGGAAAAGGAAATATCCTCAGATAAAAACCAGAAAGAAGCTTTCTGAGAAACTGCTTTGTGATGTGTGAATTCATCTCACAGAAATACATCATTCTTTTCATGGAGCAGTTTGGTAGCACTGTTTTTCTTGAATCTGAGAATGGATGTTTTTTATCCCATTGAATCCTCTGGATACAAGGAAATAACCTCATACAAAATCTAGAAAGAAGCTGTTTGTGAAACTGCTTTTTGATATGTCAACTGTTTTCACAGATTAACACCTTTCTTTTCATTTAGCAGTTTGCTAACACTGTTTTCATGGAATCTGCAGTGGGATATTCTGGAGGGCATTGATGACTATGGTGGAAAAGGAAATATCCTCAGATAAAAATTGGAGAGAAATATCTGATAAACTTCTTTGTGATGTGAGTAATCATCTCGTAGAATTAAATCCTTCTGTTGGGGGAGCAGTTTGTTATCAATGTTTTTCTCTAATCTGAGAAGAGATACCTTGGATCGTGTGGAAGCCTATGGTGACAAAGGAAATATCCTCAGATAAAACTAGAAAGAAACTTTCTGAGAAACGACTTTGTTATGTGTGAATTCATCTCAGAGTTACACCTTTCTTTTTATAGAGTAGTATGTTAACACTCTTTTCATGGAATCTGCAATGTGGTATTGGGGAGTGCATTGAAGCCTATGGTGAAAAAGGAAATATCCTCAGAGAAAAAACTAGAAAGAAGCTTTCTGAGAAATTGCTTTCTGATGAGTGAATTCATCTCACAGAGTTACACCATTCTTTTCATATAGTAGTTTGTTAACACTGTTTCGTTGAATCTGTCATGGGATATTCAGGAACGCATTGAGGCCCCTATGGTGAAAAAGGAAATATCCTCGAACAAAACTAGAAAGAAGCTTTCTGAAAAATTGCTTTCTGGTTTATGATTTCCTCTCACAGAAATACACCATTCTTTAAATGGAGCAGTTTAGTACCATTGATTTTGTGGAATCTGAGAATTGATATTTTGGATCACATTGAAGGCTATGGTGACAAAAGATATATCTTCAGATAAAAACTAGAAAGAAGATTTCAGTGAAACTGCTGTGTGATGTGTGAATTCATCTCCCAGAGTTACACCATTCTTTTCATATATCAGTTTGCTAGCACTGTTTTCATGGAGTCTACAACGGGATATTTGGGAACGCTTGAGACCTATGGAGAAAAAGGAAATATCCTCAGGTAAAAACTAGAAAGAAGTTTTCTGAGAAACTGCACGGTGATGTGTGAATTCATCTCACTAAATTTCACCAATCATTTCATGCATCTGTTTGGTAGCACTATTTTGGGGGATTCTTAGAAGGGATATTTTTTATCACATTGAAGCCTATGATAACGAAGGAAATATCCTCAGATAAAAAGTATAAGGAAGCTTTCTGATAAACTGCTTTGTGATGTGTGAATGCATCTCACAGAAATACACCATTCTTTTCATGGAACAGTTTGCTAGCACTGTTTGTGTGGATTCTGAGAAGGGATACTTTCAATCTCATTGAAGCCTATGATGACAAAGGAAATATCCTCAGATAAACACTAGAAAGAATGTTTTAGGGAACATTCTTTGTGTGATATGTGAAATCGTCTCACAGAGTTACATCTCTCTTTTCATTGAGCAGTTCACTAACACGGTTTTCGTGGAATCTGCAATGGGATATTAGGTAGGGCATTGATGGCTTTGGTGAAAAAGAAAATATCCTCAGATAAAAACTGGAAAGAAGACTTCTGAGCAACTGCTTTGTGATGTGTCTATTCAACTCAATGAGTTAAACCTTTGTGATGAGGGAGCAGTTTGGCATCAATGTTTTTGTGGAATCTGAAAAGGTATAATTAGGGTCACATTGAAGCTTATGGTGACAAAGGAAAGATCTTCAGATAAAAACTATGAAGAAGTTATGTAAGAAACTGCTTTTGGATGCATGAATTTACTTCTCAGAGTTATATTATTCTTTACACTGAGCAGTTTGTTAACAGTGGTTTCTTGGAATCTGCAATTTGCTATTCGGGAGTGCATTGAGTCCAATGGTGCAAAAGGAAATATCCTCAGAGAACAGAAAGAAGCTTTCTGAGAAACTGCTTTGTGATGTGTGAATTCATCTCACAGACTTACATTTTTCTTTTCATATAGCAGTGTGCTAACAGTTTTTGTAGAATCTGCAAAGGGATATATGGGAGTGCATTGAGGCCTTTGGTGAAAAAGGAAATATCCTCAGATAGAAACTAGAAAGAAGCTTTCTGAGAAATTGCTTGGTAATGTGTGAATTCATCTCATAGAATTACCCCTTTCTTTTCATATACCAGTTGGCTAACAGAGTTTTCGTTTAATCTGCCATGGGATATTTGGGAGTCCATTGGGGCCTATGGTGAAAAAGGAAATATCCTCAGATAAAAACTAGAGAGAAGATTTCTGAGAAACTGCTTTGTGATG
>NW_012116799.1:0-1424 GCF_000951035.1 Colobus angolensis palliatus | reverse complement strand
TGGGAAATCACTGTTTTTGTGGAATCAGAGGCAACATTTGGGAATGCTATAAAGAATATGATGAAAAAGGAAATATCCTCAGATAAAAACGAGAAAGAAGCTTTCTGAGAAACTAGTTTGTGACTTCTGAATTCCTCTCACAGAGTTAACCCTTTTCTTTCATTGAGCAGTTTGCTAACACTGTTTTTATGTAATCTGTGAAGGGATATTCAAAAGCACTTTGAGGCCTAAGGTGAAAAAGGAAACATCTTAGTTACAAACTGGATGGAAGCTTTCTGAGAAACTACTTTGTGATGTGTGCATTTCACTCACAGAGTTATACCTCTCTTTTCATAGAGCAGTATGTACACACTTTTCGTGTAAAAGTTACAAAGGGATGTTTCTGAGTGCAGTGAAGCTTATGTGAAAAGTGAAATATCCTTAGATAAAAACTAGAAAGAAGCGTTGAAAGAAACTGCTTTGTGATATGTCTATTCTTCTGATAGAGTTAAAGCTTTCCTTACATTACACTCTTTGGAAACTCTGCTTTTGAGGAATCCGTGAAGGGAAACTAGGTAGAGCCCTGAGGTCTATTGTGAGTAAGGAAATATCTTTAGGTGAAAATTGGACAGTAGCTTTCTGAGACACTGCTTTATGATATGTGTATTCACCTCATAGAGTTAAACCATTCTTTAGATTGAGCAGTTTGAAATCACTGTTTTTGTGGAATCTGAGAAGGGATATTTGGGAGTGCTATGAAGAATATGGTGAAAAAGGAAATACTCTCAGATAAAAGCTAGAAGAAATCTTTCTGAAAAACGGTTTTGTGTTGTGTGAATTTATATCACAGAGTTAACCCTTACTTTTCATTGTGCAGTTTTTTACACTGTTTTTATGTAATCTGTGTGGGGATATTTGGATATTTGGGAGTGCTTTGAAGCATATGGTGAAAAAGGAAATACTTCAGATAAAAACTGGAGAGAAGCTTCCTGAGGAACTGCTTTGTGATATGTGCATTCATCTCACAGAGTTAAGGCTTTCTTTACATTACACAGTTTGGAAACTCTGTTATTGACGGATTCACCTTGGCGGCAAGGTGAAAAGTGAACAAGGAAATATCTTCAGATGAAAATTGTACAGCAGCTTTTAGAGAAACTGCTGTGTGATGCGTACATTCCTTTTGACGTGTTATACCTCCTTTTTCATTGAGCAGTGAGGAAATACTTTTGGTATAAAAGCTATCAAGGGATATTGTGGAGCTCATTGAAGCCTATGGAGAAAATTGAAATATATTCATATAAAAACTGCAGAGGAGCTTTCTGTGAAACTACTTTGTGATGTTTGCATTCCACTAACAGAGAAACACTTCTCTTTTCATAGATAAGTGTGGAAACACTTTTGGTGGAAAAGCTACCAAGGGACATATCAGAGAACATTGAAACCTA
>NW_012116798.1:6131-6585 GCF_000951035.1 Colobus angolensis palliatus | reverse complement strand
AAATGGAGTCTTGCTCTGTCACCCAGGCTGGAGTGCAATGGCGTGATTTTGGCTCACTGCAACTTCTGCCTCCTGGGTTCAAGTGATTCTCCTGCCTCAACCTCCTGAGTAGCTTGGATTATAGGCGCATGCCATCAAGCCTGGCTAATTTTTGTATTTTTTGTAGAGACAGGGTTTCACTGTGTTGGTCAGGCTGGTCTCAAACTCCTGACCTCGTGATCCACCTGCCTCAACCTCCCAAAGTCCTGGGATTACAGGTGTGAGCCACTGTGTCCAGCTGAAAATAATGTTTTAAAAATTAGCTGGGCATGGTGGCATGCACTTGTGGTCCCCACTACTCAGGAAACCGAGGCAGGAGGATCACCTGAGCCCAGGAGGGTGAGGCTGCAGTGAGCCATGATCACACCACTGCATTCCAGCCTGGCTGACAGAGCAAGACCCTGTCTCAAAAAAA
>NW_012116798.1:5264-6081 GCF_000951035.1 Colobus angolensis palliatus | reverse complement strand
AAAAAAAAAAAAAAAAAAAAAAAAAAAAGGCATAGAAGAAGCATGAAGCAATAAGCAAACAGGCAGAATGACTCAGCCAGTTGACATCAGGCAGCTTCTGTCATTGACCACTCCAGTAGTATATAATTCATCTATGAACACAGTAGACGTGGTGGCAGGGATGGAGGCTACGAATAGACACAACATCATGGGTTCCCACTCACCACTGAACTTTTACCTTCTACTGCTACTGAATGTCCAACCTGCCAGCAAGAAGGATGAAAACTAACCCTCTGATGTGACACCATCCTTCAAGTACACCAATCAGCCACTTGGAGGTAAGTTGCCTACAGTAGACACCTTCACCTTACAAGGGGCAGCAATTCATTTTAACTGGAATATGCATATATTTCAGGTATGAGTTTGCCTTTCCTACTAATAGAGTCTCAAAGTGGTGCTCAGCCAGCACCACTTTCAAGAGCTTACAAAATATCTGATCCATTGATATGGGATCTCATATAACAGTGCATCAAAACAAAGAGCCTTTTTTGTTTTTTGAGACAGAGTTTTGCTCTTGTTGCCCAGGCTGGAGTGCAATGGCATGATCTCGGCTCACTAGACCTCCGCCTCCCAGGTTCAAGCGATTCTCCTGCCTCAGCCTCCCTAATGACTGAGATTACAGGTGCATGCCACCATACCCAGCTACTCTTTCATATTTTTAGTAGAGAGAGGGTTTCACTATGTTGGTCAGGCTGGTCTTGAACTCCCAACCTCAGGTGATCTGCCTGCCTTGGCCTCCCAAAGTGCTGGGATTACAGGTGTGAGCCACCACTCCTGG
>NW_012116798.1:0-536 GCF_000951035.1 Colobus angolensis palliatus | reverse complement strand
TTTTTTTTTTTTGAGACTAAGTCTCGCTCTGTCCCCTAGGCTGGAGTGCAGTTGCACCATCTCAGCTCACTGAAACCTCCGTCTCCTGGGTTCAAGTGATTCTTCTGCCTCAGCCTCCTGAGTAGCTGGGACTACAGGCACATGCCACCAAGCCCAGCTAATTTTTTTTGTATTTTTAGTAGAGATAGGGTTTCAGCATCTTGGCCAGGTTGGCCTTGAACTCCTGACCTCATGATCCACCTGCCTTGGCCTCCCAAAGTGCTGGGATTACAGGCATGAGCCACCACACCTGACCGTGATGGTCAATTTTGTTATATATTTTTACCACAATTAAAAGTTAAAAAAAAAAAAAAACTTTTTAAAGGCTGGATGCAGTGGCTCACACCTGTAATCCCAGTACTTTGGAAGGCCAAGGTGGGCAGATCACCTGAGGTCAGGAGCTTGAGACCAGCCTGACCAACATGGAGAAACCCCATTTCTACTAAAAATACAAGAAATTAGCTGAGCGTGGTGGCACATGCCTGTAATACCAGCTA
>NW_012116797.1:7379-8167 GCF_000951035.1 Colobus angolensis palliatus | reverse complement strand
TGCCTCAGCCTCCCGAGTAGCTGGGACTACAGGTGCCCGCCACCACACCCAGCTAATTTTTTGTATTTTTAGTAGAGACAGGGTTTCACCATGTTGGCTAGGATGGTCTCGATCTCTTGACCTCATGATCCAACCACCTCAGCCTCCCAAAGTGCTGGGATTACAGGCATGAGCCACCATGCCTGGTGGCCTTTTTTCTTTTTGAGATGGAGTTTTGCTCCTGTTGCCCAGGCTGCAGTGCAGTGGTGCGGTCTCGACTCACTGCAACCTCCGCTCCCTGGGTTCAAGCAATTCTCCTGCCTCAGCCTCCCAAGTAGCTGGGATTACAGGTGCCCGCCACCATGCCCAATTATTTTTATATTTTTAGTAGAGAAAGGGTTTCACCATGTTGGCCTGGATGGTCTTGAACTCCAGACCTCAGGTGATCCGCCTACCTTGGCTTCCCAAATTGCTGGGATTACAGGCATGAGCCACCGCACCCAGCCTTGGTATGTTACCTCCTTAAAGAGACCTCTGGTGACCACCTATTAGTCCCATCCAAGTACTCTTTTGTTCTCCTCATGCCAATTACTAAAAGTTGTAATGATGCAGTTATACATTCATTTGTTTACTTGTTTATTCCCTGGCTCCATCCCCATTACATTGCTAACTCTATAAGGGCAAGGACCATATCTATTTTGCTCACTAATGAATATCCAGTAACTTAGTACAGTGATCACACAAATAGGGCACTAGACATAGATTTGCCAGCTAAATCAAAGAATAAAGTACTTTTTTTTTTTTTTTTT
>NW_012116797.1:0-1794 GCF_000951035.1 Colobus angolensis palliatus | reverse complement strand
TGATATTTTAATAAACTTCCAGGCAAGGTCTTTGAGACTGAATCTTTGAGAAGCCTCTTCTGAGAGCACTGTGTGCCCTCCCAAGGCTACATGGCCATCTGTCAAACTAAGAAATAGTCACCTTTAGCACCCCATGTCTTCCTTGACCAGGGACACACAATCCTGACACTAAACCCCAGCCACATACCCCCTCCCAGCTCAAAGTGGGCAGTGCCCTGCTCCTTAGTAAGTGTCCCCCAGCCTCCAAGTGTGGCAGGCAGACCCCACCCTGTGCCACTGCTCTCCAACCTGAGGGAGGGACAGAAAGGTGTGACAGCCAGTGAATCTGAGCAATAATAATTGATTACTGGCAGATGTGTGCCCAGTTCCAGAAGAATCCTGCCAAATCTCACTTGGCCATTTTCTGTTTTTCTCCCCACACATATTCTGATTTTTTTTTTTTTTTTTGAGACAGGGTCTCACTCTGGCACCCAGGCTGAAGAACAGTGGTGTGATCATAGCTCACCGTAGTCTCAATCTCCTGGGCTCAAGCGATCCTTCAGCATCAGCCTCTAAAGCAGCTAGGAACATAGGTGCATGCCACTATGCCTGGCTAATTTTTTATTTTTCTGTAGAGACCAGGTTTTGCCATGTTACTCAGGCTGGTCTCAAACTCCTGGGCTCAGGTAATCCTCCTACCTCAGCCTCCCAAAGTGTTGGGATTACAGGTGTGAGCCACTGCGCCTGGCCTATTTTCTTCTTTTTCTTTTTTTTTTTTTTTTTTTTTTTTTTTTTTTTTTTTTTTTTTTTTTGAGACGGAGTCTCGCTCTGTCGCCCAGGCTGGAGTGCAGTGGCCGGATCTCAGCTCACTGCAAGCTCCGCCTCCCGGGTTTACGCCATTCTCCTGCCTCAGCCTCCCGAGTAGCTGGGATTACAGGCACCCGCCACCATTCCCAGCTAATTTTTGTATTTTTAGGAGAGACCAGGTTTTGCCATGTTACTCAGGCTGGTCTCAAACTCCTGGGCTCAGGTAATCCTCCTACCTCAGCCTCCCAAAGTGTTGGGATTACAGGTGTGAGCCACTGCGCCTGGCCTATTTTCTTCTTTTTCTTTTTTTTTTTTTTTTTTTATTTTATTTTATTTATTGAGACAGAGTCTCACTCTGTCGCCCAGGCTGGAGCGCAGTGGTGTGATCTTGGCTCACTGCAACCTCTGCCTCCTGGGTTTAGGCAATCCTCTGCTTCAGCTTCCAGAGTAGCTGGGATTACAAGCACGTGCCAGCACACCTGGTTAATTTTTGTATTTTTTTGTCAGTGGAGACGGGGTTTTGCTATTGTGGCCAGGCTGGTCTTGAACTCCTGACCTCGTGATCCACCTGCCTCAGCCTCCCAAAGTGTTGGGATTACAGCTGTGAGCCACCGCACCTGGCCTATTTATTTTTTGAGACAAAGTCTCACTGTCAACCCGGGCTGGTGTGCAGTAGTGTGATCTCAGCTCACTGCAACCTCAACCTCCTGGGTTCAAGCGAACCTCCCACGTCAGCCCCCAAGTAGCCGGGACCACAGGCACGTGTCACCACACCTGCCTAATTTTATTTTATTTTTTTGTAGAGACAGGGTCTCCCTATGTTGTCCAGGCTGGTCTTGAACTCCCAGGCTCAACAAATCCTCCCAAAGTGCTGGGATTAGAGTTGTGACTCATCATGCCTGGCTCTACCTCTAATTATTAAAAAAATACAAAAAAAAAAAACTAGCCGGGTGAGGTGGCAGGCGCCTGTAGTCCCAGCCACTCGGGAGGCTGAGGCAGGAGAATGGC
>NW_012116796.1:4201-4620 GCF_000951035.1 Colobus angolensis palliatus | reverse complement strand
TGATCTAGAATCAAACGAGGTAGGTCAGACAATTTACTTATGGCCAGTTTTTACACAGAAAGTCATTGAGCCTGGGGAGTGGTGACTCACGACTGGAACCCTACCACTTTGGGAGCTGAGGCAGGAGAATCCCTTGCGCCCAGGAATTCAAGGCCAGCCTGGGCAACATAATGAGACCCTGTTTCTCTCTCTCTTTGTTTTTTTTAAAGAAAAAAAATTGTTTTTTTTAAAGAAAGAAAGACGTGGGGGGAGGCAGAGTAATAATTTTAGATTTTATTGTTGCTGTCAGGGAAAAAAGGTTCTGGTTTCTATGACCCACCCCGGGAAAGAGATAATCTTTCTTTCTCTTTCTTTCTTTCTTTCTTTCTTTCTTTCTTTCTTTCTTTCTTTCTTTCTTTCTTTCTTTCTTTCTTTCTTTC
>NW_012116796.1:3600-4034 GCF_000951035.1 Colobus angolensis palliatus | reverse complement strand
TGATCTAGAATCAAACGAGGTAGGTCAGACAATTTACTTATGGCCAGTTTTTACACAGAAAGTCATTGAGCCTGGGGAGTGGTGACTCACGACTGTAACCCTACCACTTTGGGAGCTGAGGCAGGAGAATCCCTTGCGCCCAGGAATTCAAGGCCAGCCTGGGCAACATAATGAGACCCTCTCTCTCTCTCTCTTTGTTTTTTTTAAAGAAAAAAAAATTTTTTTTTTTTAAAGAAAGAAAGACGTGGGGGGAGGCAGAGTAATAATTTTAGGTTTTATTGTTGGTGTCAGGGAAAAAAGGTTCTGGTTTCTATGACCCACCCCGGGAAAGAGATAATCTTTCTTTCTCTTTCTTTCTTTCTTTTCTTTTCTTTTCTTTCTTTCTTTCTTTCTTTCTTTCTTTCTTTCTTTCTTTCTTTCTTTCTTTCTTTCTT
>NW_012116796.1:0-2514 GCF_000951035.1 Colobus angolensis palliatus | reverse complement strand
CAATTAGGGAAGAATTTCACATTTTAGGAATATTCAGTTTTCTAATTCATGCACATGGCTCTCCATTTATTGATGTCTTCTTTGATTTTTCTGGCGAATCTTTGTAATTGTCTAGCATCAAGATCTTTCAAGACTTTAAACATTTTTCTAAGTATTTTATACACATCTCTCTATGGTAAATAGCACAATTTTAGATTTTATTTTTGAGTTCTCTGATGCTAGCGTATAGAAACAGTTAATTATTGTATTTTGACCATGTACTTTGTGATCTTGCTAAATTCACTGAATTCTGGTAAGTTATTTGTAGATTCCTTAGCATTCTCTGCATAAATATCACATCATCTGCAAACACACACAGTTTTACTTCTTTCTTTCCAAACTTTCTTCCTCCCTCCCCTTCTTGCTTCTCTCTCTTTTAAAATTGTTTACTTGTTTAAGTTTACCTTATTTTAGTAGCTCTAACATCTTGTATAATGTTGAATTGAAGTCGTAAGAGCAGATATTCATGATTTTTTCCCCCCAAATTAAGGAAGAAATAGTTCACTATTTCATCACGTGTGTTAACAGTAGCGGTTTTTGCAGTGACCATTATGAGGTTGAGGAAATTCACTTCTATTCCTAGTTTGCAATGAGTTTTTGTCACGAATGACTAATTTAGTCAAATGTTTTTGTTCCTATATTAAGGCAATCGTGTTGTTTTTCCTCCCTCATCTGTCAATGTAGTGAATTATCTGAGTGGCTTTCTGTTGTTAAATCAGCTTTGCATTCCGTGGATAAACTGTCCTTGGTCATGATATAATACTGTTTTTATATACTGCTGGATTTGATTTTCCAATATTGTTAAGAACTTTTGCATCTATGTTCCTGAGAGACATTTTCTGAATTTTTCTTTTCTGGTTTGTTAGATTTTGGTATCAGAGTAATGCTGGCCTCATAAAATGAGTTGGGAAGTGTTCCCTTTTCTATTTTGTGAGAGTTTTGGTAAGATTGCTGTCTTTCCTCATTTCAGTGTTTGATAGAATTCACCATCTGAAACTGTCTAGGACTGTATTCTTTATGGAAATGTTAGTTATTGTAAATTAAATTTCTTTAGTAGATACAGGGTATTCTGATTCAACATTACTTCCTGGATCAATTTTGAAATTTGTCTTTTAATTTAAATTGACATATTTATTAGCATATAATTATCCATAATATTTTTATTATCCTTTTAATGTTTTAGGATAAGCAGTTATATTTCCTCTTTCATTCCTAATTCTAGATATTTTGTCTGTGTGTGATTGGTTTTTTAGGAGTATATTAATTCAATTTCTCTTTTCAAAGGAAAAATTTTTGGCTTTATTATTTTTTTCTTTGTTTCTTATTTCATTGCTTTCTGCTTTTATCTTTATTATTTTCTTCCTACTACTTAATTTGGTTCAATTTTATTTTTTCAGCATCCTAAGACGAAACATAACTGATATAATTTTTTTCTTTTCTAAATATTTAAAGTGATAAACTTCCCTCTAGGCATTGAACCTCATAGATTTTGCTATGTTGTGTTTTCTATTTTTGTTCAGTTTAAAATATTTTCTAATTTCACCTGTAATTTTATTAACACCAATTAGCTTTTTAAAAAATGAAACGTGGACATTTTCTAGATGTTCTTTTCTTATTGGTTTCTGATTTAAGGCCATTATTGAAGAATATAGTCTGTAAAATTGTAATCTTTTAAAATTTATTGAGAGTTTTAAAGTCGGATATATGGTCAATAGTGGTTCCATATACAGCTAAAAATATTTATATTCTGTACTTGTGTATTAGCTCAGGCTGCCATAAAAACACAATAGACTAGGTGGCCTAAATAAAAGAAATTGGCAGGGTGCAGTGGCTCACGCCTGTGATCCCAGCACTTTCAGAGGCCAAGGCGGGTGGATCACCTGAAGTCGGCGGTTTGAGACCAGCCTGGACAACATGGTGAAACCCCATCTCTACTAAAATACAAAATTTAGCCAGGTGTAGTGGTGCATGCCTGTAATCCCAGCTGCTCAGGAGGCGGAGGCAGGAGAATCACTTGAACCCAGGAGGTGGAGGTTGCAGTGAGCCGAGATCGCGCCATTGCACTCCAGCCTGGGCAACAAGAGTGAGACTCCTTCTCAAAAAAAAAAATAAAAAAATAAAAAAAATAAAAAATAAATAAATAAAATAAAATAATAAAAAAAACTTTAATAAAATTGGCCACAAGATGTCCCCACTGCTTTAAAAGACACTTTTTCCATCTAGACAGGCCTTTTCATATTTCAATTGATTGTATGCCCATAGGAAATCAGTTATTAAATGTTCAGAGTAGTAGACATCTTCAAACCAGAGTTCAAGTAATAGTCCCAAATGCTAAATGTACATTTATCTTTTAAAGGTTCATATTAAACTATGGTTTTCCTAAATTGTGGGGATTCTTTGAGGCCACCTTGAATTCTTTTTTTTTTTTTTTGACAGAATCTCGCTCTTGTCACACCAGTTGGAGTGCAATGGCGC
>NW_012116795.1:6171-6593 GCF_000951035.1 Colobus angolensis palliatus | reverse complement strand
TATAATATCTATATATTTACATAAATTATTGATATAATAATTATAGATGTAACATTCTTATGATATTATTGATGTAATAATAATTGATATAATTATTGATATTAATATTGATATAATAATTATTATTATTGATGTAATAATAACTGCAACATCAGCTCCCTATTTATTAGGATCTGGGTATGCCAGACCCTGTGCTAAAAAGTTTCTATGCATCATTTTATGTAATTCTCACTACCACATTATAAGGCAGATATTGGTATGAGGCTCAGAGAGGTTAAGTAACTTGGCCAAGGTTTCACAGCAAATACGTGCTGGAATTGAAGTTAAAGCTAGGGTTGTTCAGGTCCACAGACTCCTTCCTCTGTATTCTAGTGGTTCCTGGTGTCGGGCTGACTGCAGTGGAATCAGCAGGGGAACTGTTT
>NW_012116795.1:3135-4048 GCF_000951035.1 Colobus angolensis palliatus | reverse complement strand
CTCCTGCCTCAGCCTCCCGAGTAGCTGGGACTACAGGAGCCTGCTACCATGCCCAGCTAAATTTTTTTGTATTTTTAGTAGAAACAGGGCTTCACCGTGTTAGCCAGAATGGTCTCGATCTCCTGACTTTGTGACCTGCCTGCCTCGGCCACCCAAAGTGCTGTGATTGCAGGCGTGAGCCACCACGCTCAGCCTTTATTTTTATTTTTTTGAGACAGAGTTTCACTCTTGTTGCCCAGGCTGGAATGCAATGGTGTGATCTCGGATCACTGCAGCCTCTGTCTCCTGGGTTCAAGCAGTTCTCCTGCCTCAGCCTCACAAGTAGCTGGGATTTCAGGCATGTGCCACCACACCTGGCTAATTTTGTATTTTTAGTAGAGATGGGATTTCTCCATGGTGATCAGGCTGGTCTCGAACTCCCAACCTCAGGTGATCTGCCCGCCTGGGCCTCCCAAAGTGCTGGGATTACAGGTGTGAGCCACCACACCTGGCCCATGGCTCATATTTAATCTCCACAACTATTGTTTTCATCCTATTTTTCGGGGGAAACTGAGGCTTATTGAGGTTCAGCAACTCCCCAAGGTCCTAGAGGGCGGTGGTAGGGCGGAGGTGGTGACCCAAGCAGTTGGATCCACAGCTCATGCCTCAGCCACATCGCTGGCAGAGTGTCAAGGGACTCAACAGGAATATTCGTGCTAACTTGGCGGGTTCTGGAAAGCTCTATGTGGGAGATGACGTTTGTTCTGAGCCTTGAAGAAGGCATAATGGGGAGGGGCATTCCAGGGCAGAGGTACACAAGAGGCAACAGCCGGCGGTGGCTCACTCCTATAATCCCAGTACTTTGGGAGGCTGAGGTGGGTGGATCACCTGAGGCCAGGAGTTCAAGACCAGCCTGGACAACATGGTGAAACCC
>NW_012116794.1:4741-6274 GCF_000951035.1 Colobus angolensis palliatus | reverse complement strand
GCTTGTGCATTGTTAATGGGAATGTAAAGTGGTGCAGTCCTTCTGAAAAACAATATGCTTGCACCTGTAATCCCAGACCTTTGGGGGCCGAGGTAGGAGAATCACTTGAGTCCAGGAGTTCAAGACTAGCCTGAACTGAATTGTATACTTATAAGTAAGTGGTCAAGATGGTAAATTTTATGTTATATGTATTTTATGATAATTTTTTAAATGGGGAGAAAAGGAAAATTTTAAAAACAAATCTTTGAATAAAAATTAATCTATAAGTTCATATTGATAAGAAAGAAAGAGAGGGACAGTGAGGAAAGGAGGCAGGGACAAAGGAAAGAAGGAGGGAAGAAAGAAAGGAAGGAAAGGAGAGAGTAAGGGAGGGAGGAGGGTGAGAGGGAGGAAGGAAAGAAAGGTGGAAAGAAAGAAGAAAGATAGTTCATTTCTTTCTTACAGTATGGTGCTGATTAATACAGAGACAGAATAATGAGCTTAGAAAATAATCCATTTACATCCATCATCAGAAAAATGATTTAGGCAAGAAATCATTGGTGGATGCCAAATCAAGGTGGGGAAAGGCATTGAACAAGAAGCAGGATGTCTACAGTCTCAAAGCATCTCTCGCTAATTATTTAATAATGACAGAGGGAAAATAGTAACAATACAGTGGAGAAAATAGGCAAAACCTTCACCAAGTGATCAAAATTAACACCACCAAGGAAAGGCAGATGGGCATCTTGTGCTGCCAGATTCAGTTCTCTGAGAAAGACACAACATCTGTTATACAGTATTCCAGCCAAGAATGCATAACCTAGTTCTGATTATGAGGAAATATTTGAAAAACCCAAACTAAATGACATTCTATAAAATAACTGGCCTGCATGCTTCAGATATGTCATCGATATAGCAAACAAACAAACAAAAACCAAAATAAGGCTGAGGGTATAGTTTGGATTGAAGAAACTAAACAGTCATGACAACTAAATGCAAAATATGTTCTTGGACTAGATTATGTATTGGTGGAAATTGCTTTAAGAAATATTATTTGAACTAGGGGACAAAAGTAGAATATGGAAAATAGATAAGATAAATGTATCAATGTTAAATTCTCTAAATGTAAGTATTGTATTGAAGTTTTGAATTATAATTGTTCTTGGAAATATGTAAAGACTGAAATATTAAGAAGTAAGGGGTAATAATGTATTCAATCTACTGTCAAATAGTTTTAAAGAACTGTGTGTGTGTGCATGTGTGTGTGTGTGTACCCGGAGAGACAGAGAGAATGACAAAGCAAATGTGACAAAATGTGTAAAAATTGGTGAGTCTAGGCAAAGCATATATAGATGTTATTTCAAATTTTCAAAATTAAAAATTAGATTTCAGAATTTTTAATTCTAAAAGAAATAATATGGGGTAAATGGACAAAAACAATCTGTAAGTCAAATTCTATCCATGGGCTGCCAGTTTGCAGCCTCAGATTTAAAACATCACTTGACTTCCCTGAAATAGTTAAGGAAATCATTAAAAAACAAACCAAAAAACCCA
>NW_012116794.1:0-404 GCF_000951035.1 Colobus angolensis palliatus | reverse complement strand
CTAGTCCACAGACCTCTTATGTATCTAGAAGACTTGTTGAAGATAGTGATTATGATGAAATTGTAATTCTTGATTTCTTCTTTTAGCAACATCTTACAAAGTGGTGTTCAAAGAATGCTACTCCTGTGACGAATAAAAGTAAATTAAATATATATATATACACACACATACATATATATACACACAGACATACATACATACATATAATTATTCAATAGTTAACTATACCTGCCTCATTTCATATTTAAACGGATCAACTAATAATAATACATTGCAGGAATAAAATATTACCATGAACCTATTTTTTTCTAAACATTTTTAGCTTTCCTAATTCATGGTGAATGTGACAGTGTCTATGGCATTGTGAGGGGACCAGATTAACCCAGGCAGTGGGTGGTAAGTCA
>NW_012116793.1:12607-15088 GCF_000951035.1 Colobus angolensis palliatus | reverse complement strand
TGTGCCTCAGCATAGTCCAAAGGTTTATAGTTTTTTGTTTTAAATCATCTTAAGATAACAATGGACATGCTGCAAGCAGTATTCTGAGTATTTTTTACTGGGAATTGAATATTCTACCTTTCAGTTTATAGATGAGAAAATGGAAGTTCCAAGATACAATGTAGCTTGCCAACACAGCCATACAGTGATGGTGCTAACCTGGGATTTAGGACTATCAACCCGTATGTTGTTTCCACTCTAGAGAACTGCCTTCTCATTGCCCTGAAGCAAACCACATTAACTGACACCCACACAACTAAGTGTCCGTAGGGGTCAGGATTCTTTTGCAGATGACAAGCAAGATAAAAATCCAGGAACTTCTAGGGAAAGCAATGCAGAGTGATTCCCTATTGGCACAAGTGCGTTCCTGAACTCCTACTTCTCAGCACTAAAAAGAGGTTAGGCTCTCCTCCATGCTGATCTAGTAAATGAGTTTGCATCAGCATAAGCTGAATAGAGGAAAAAGAGGTATCAATCCAGGGCTTCTAGTCTTAATGACAAAGCTGTAACTGTGTCCCTGGGCCAGACAGCTGCCAGCTTCCTGAGAAAGGAGATGACATCGTTTAAGCTTTAAGGAGGATTTGGTTAAAAATAAACACAGACAAAGTCCTGGTTTTACTCACTCTCCTCCACCTTGCCCGAGGGGGAAGGAAAAGCCAGTGGAATTGCAATGGGTGCAGGCATCTGCTAAATAAAGTAACACAAACATGCAGTTTCCACCCCCCTGCAAAGTGAGAGTAAGAATTTTGTAGGAGTTGGTGAAAATGCGACAATAGAAATAGACTGCAACATAGCAAGCAAAGGTCATAAATAAAGCAACAACCTCGCAATAATGGGCATGACACCCATCCCAAATCTAACAGGCAGAAGCAGGCAAGAATCAGCTCTTGACTTGCTTTTGAGTGATGTCTTGGAAATGGTTCATAACAACCATGAATTCCAATTTGGTTGAGTAATTCTGTCCAAAGCAGAACCTAATAAGGGAGTCATCAGGACATCAGATTGCAGCAAACTTTGGAAGACGATGAGCAAATTTTTATGGAAGCTAATCAATAAGTGGATAATCGTGAATGTTTCGGTCGTGCCCAGCACTCCATCCACCCTGAGATGGGTAGGGACTGTCAGTAAAGAGAGTGTCTGAACTGGGAGCAAGCCCAGAGGAGAGAAACAAAGCAAAGAAACAGAATGAGTACAGATTCACTGGGGAAAAGATTAAGTTCACAGTTATTATTAATATTATCGTTATTATTTTATAATCAAACACTTAATGAGCAGTTGTATTCCAAAAAGTACTGTGGTAGGTGGCTGAAAAATACAGATGCTCCCAGGTCTCTTTTCAGTCCCAGGCTTGGTGCCCATTTGTCTCCAGGGACTCAAATACTTTCTGTCCACCCTTAAAGCTGCAATTTCCCAGTCTTTCTCCAGGGGAACTGCTATGCTATGCAGTCTGGTTGCACTCTCCCTCCAGACTGCCTCTAAAAGCACCTCATAGGCTCTTTTTTTGTTTGTTTTAGGAGTCTTACCACTCACCACCAAAGGAAAAGCAGGAGAAAAAATAAAAAACTTCAAAAAAGTACAAATACGTCTTACAGAGTTCTTACCTCCGTGATCCTTAATCAGCAATGATGAGAGAATGGAGCCAGTATGCAGCAGTGCAGCGCAGTTAAAAAGCTCTGGCTCTGAGGCCAGCTGGAGAGGGTTTGAATCCCAACTCAAGCACCTGTTAGTGGTGCTGCCTCAGGGAAATCATTTAAAAATCCTGAGCCTCATTGATATGGTTAGGCTTTGTGTCGCCACCCAAATCTCATCTTGAATTATAATCCCCAGGTGTTGAGGAACCTGGTGGTAGGTGATTAGATCATAGGCCCAGTTTCACCTATGCTGTTCTCTGGATAGTGAGTTCTCATGAGATCTGATAGTTTTGTAAGTGTTTGGCAAGTTGTTCTCTTGCTCCCTCTTCTCTCTCCTGACACCATGTGGAGAAGTCCTTGCTTCCCCTTCTGCCATGATTGTGAGTTTCCCTGTAAGTATCCAGCCATGTTGAACTGTGAGTCAATTAAACCTTTCCTTTATAAATTGCTCAGGCTTGGGAATTTCTTTATAGCAGTGTGAGAACAGACTAACACAGTAAATTGGTACGACAGAGAGTGGGGCACTGCTGAAAAGTGGGGCACCCGAAAATGTGGACGCAACTTTGGAACTAGGTAATGGGCAGAGGTTGGAACTGTTTGTGGAGAGCTCAGAAGACAGGAAGATGTGGGAAAGTCTAGAACTTCCTAGAGCCTTGTTGAATGGTTGTGACCAAAATGCTCAGTGATATGGACAATGAAGTCCAGGCGGAGGTGGTCTCAGATCAAGATGAGGAACTGAGGAACTTCTTAAGAACTGGAGCAAAGGTCCTTGCTGTGCTTTTGCAAAGAGAACTGGCAGCATTTTGCCACT
>NW_012116793.1:6533-8077 GCF_000951035.1 Colobus angolensis palliatus | reverse complement strand
TATTTTCCATTTAAGTCTGTGATACATTTTGACATTTTGAGTGAACTTTTGTGTAAACTATCAAGTGTAAGTCAAGGTTTTGTCATTTTTTTTTTGGTTTTGTTTGGCTTTTTGTTTTGTTTTTTGCTTATCAACATCCAGTTTCTCTAGCACCATTTGTTGAAAAAAAAAACTTATTCCTCCATTGAAATTGAAATACAAAGGAACCAAGAAAGCTAAGACAATTTTGAAAAAAATGAATAAAGTGTGAGGATTCATTTTACCCAATTTCAAGATGCATTATATAGCTACAGTAATCAAAGCTGCGTGGTCCTGACAGAGGGAAAGATGCACAGATCAATGGAATATATTAGAAGACCCAGATATAACCTCACATAAGGAAGGCCAACTACTTTTTGACAAAGGTTCAAAAGTAATTCAATGACAGCAAAACAAAATGAGCCTGAACCTAAAGTTCACATCTTATTAAAAAAATTAACTCAAAATGGATCATAGATTTACATGTAAGACATAAAACTATAAAATTCTGAGAGGAAGACATGGAAGAAAATCTTCAGGATCTAGGGCTTGGTTAAGAGTTCTTAAACATAACATCAAAGGCACACCCATAAAAGGAAATACTGATACATTTGATCTCATCAAAATAAAAAACATTTTCTCTGAGACAGACCTATTAAAAGGATAAAAAATAAGCTATGGAGTGGAAGAAAATATTTGCAAACTACACACCTGACAAAAGACTATTATCAAGAACATATATTTAAAAACTTTCCACAATAAGTTAAAAATCCCAAGTCAAGGCTGCAGTGAGCCATGATCATGTCACTGCCCTCCAGCCTGGGCGACAGAGCAAGAACTTGTCTCAAAAAAAAGAAAAAAAGAGGAAGGAAGGAAGGAGGGAAGGAAGGAAGGGAGGGAGGGAGGGAGGAAGAGGCTGCACACGGTGGCTCACGCCAGTAACCACAATACTTTGGGAGGCTGAGGCAGGTGGATCACCTGAGGTCAGGAGTTCAAGACCAGCCTGGCCAACATGGTGAAATGCCGTTTCCACTAAAAATACAAAAATAGCCAGGTGGTAGTGGCGCGTGCCTGTAATCCCAGCTACTTGGGAGGCTGAGGCTCGAGAATCGCTTGAGCCTGAGAGGAGGAGGTTGAGGTGAGTCAAGATCCCCCTGCCACTGCACTCCAGTCTGGGTGACAGAGTGAGACTCTGTCAAAAAAAGAAAAAGAAAGGAAGAAAGAGAGGAAGAAAGTGAGCAAAAGACATGAACAAACACAGATGTTCACTATCACTAGCCACAGCTAAAATTAAAAATAGTGATAGTCTTAAATGTTGACAAGGATATGAACAAACTGGATCCCTCACGCATTGCTGGTGGGAGTGCAAAATGGTGCAGCCACTTTAGAAAATACTTTGGCAGTTTCTTTTAAAATCTAAACATACATTTCCCATGTGACCCAACAGTTACACTCATTGGATGTTTATCTCAGAATAAATGAAAATACACCTTTATACAAAAACAGGTACACAAGTGTTCATAGCG
>NW_012116793.1:0-428 GCF_000951035.1 Colobus angolensis palliatus | reverse complement strand
CCTGTAGTCCCAGCTACTCAGGAGGCTGAGGCAGGAGAATCGCTTGAACCTGGGAGGCGGAGGTTACCGTGAGCTGAGATCGCGCCACTGCACTTCAGCCTGGTGACAGAGCGAGGTTCCATCTCAAAAAAAAAAAAATGTGTTTTGAAGCTAAACTACTCAGTTACAGTAATGGAATTATGCCATCTCTTGATTTCAGTGGTAGTTACACAAATCTACACAGGTGATTAAATGTCATAGAACTATACACAGCTGCTGTACCACTGTCAGTTTCCTGACTTTGATGTACTGTAGTAATGCATAGTTATATGTATGTATGTGTATATATATATATATGTATATGCTTATGAAACTGGGTGAAGAGCACAGGAACTGATCTACTCTCTTCACAACTTTCTGTGGATTTATAATTATTTCAAAATGAAAAG
>NW_012116792.1:12508-13030 GCF_000951035.1 Colobus angolensis palliatus | reverse complement strand
AGGCGGAGCTTGCAGTGAGCTGAGGTCAGGCCACTGCACTCCAGCCTGGGCGACAGAGTGAGACTCCGTCTCAAAAAAAAAAAAGAAAGTAGAGTGGATCATGGGCCCAGCTTTCTGGGAAAGTTTGTTGTTTCTGTGTGACAGACAAGAGGAGATTGAGTGCTGCACTGGATCATACTGTACTGTGGCTCTCCTGGGAGGGGTCAGACTGAAATCACATACAGGACCTAGACTCAATCTTGTACACAGTCGCGAGTATAAACCCAGGGAAGTAGGCTGTTTGTAATAGTTGCACACTAATGTAGGTGGACCACTAATATCCTGCCAAACCTTTTCTGGGCACCTGCCATCCTAGGACCTGGTCAGGCCTCAGCCCATAGCAACTCCAAGGTTACTTCTCTCTCCTTTTCTACCTTGACTGGCTGGCACTCAACTCCATTATTTTTGATAGCAGAATAGTCTATGGTATGAATTTGCCATAATTTACCTCACTATTTTCTTTCCTTCTTTCCTTCTTTCCTT
>NW_012116792.1:5693-8023 GCF_000951035.1 Colobus angolensis palliatus | reverse complement strand
ACTTTGGGAGGCTGAGGCAGGTGGATCACCTGAGGTCAGGAGTTCAAGACCAGCCTGACCAACATGGAGAAACCCTGTCTCTACTAAAAATACAAAATTAGCAGAGCACAGTGGCGCTTGCCTGTAATCCCAGCTACTTGGGAGGCTGAGGCAAGAGAATCGCTTTAACCTGGGAGGCGGAGGTTGTGGTGAGCCGAAATCGTGCCATTTCACTCCAGCCTCGGCAACAAGAGCAAAACTCTGCCTCAAAAAAAAAAAAGTTAAATTTAATCCACCATGTTAACAGGCTAAATAAGAAAAATTCTTGATCATAGCATTTCATGCAGACAAAGCATTTGACAAAATTCAACACGATAAAAATAGAGAAAAATAGACAACTTCCTCAACTTGTTAAAGAGCATTCACAAAAATCTACAGCTGATCTATGTGTTGGTGAAAACTGAATGCTTTGCCCCTAAGTTTGGGAATAAGACAAAAATGCCCACTCTTAGCACTCTTTTTAACAACGTACTTGAAGTTTTAGCCACCAGAAAAAACTAAAAGGCATGCAGATCAGAAAGGAAGAAACAAAATTGTCCCAATTGCATATGACATCATTGTGTACATAAAAAATTCCAAGAAGGTAACTCACACCTGTAATCCCAGCACTTTGGGAGGCCAAGGTGGGAGGATCACTTGAGTCCCGGATGTCAAAGTCACAGTGAGTCTTGAAAGCACCACTACATTCCAGTCTGGGTGGCGACAGAGCAAGACTCCATCTCATTAAAAAAAAAAAATCAAGGAATCTACAAAATGACCTCATACTACAAAATACTGCTTCAACCTATAAAAAGAGCTAATGAGTGAGTTCAGCAAAGTTTCAAAGTACAAGATAAACATACAAAAATAATGGTTTTTCTGTATACTAGCAATGAACACATGGACACATACATTAAAAAGAACTGCTCAGGCCAGGCGCGGTGGCTCAAGCCTGTAATCCCAGCACTTTGGGAGGCCGAGACGGGCAGATCGCGAGGTCAGGAGATCGAGACCATCTTGGCTAACACGGTGAAACCCCGTCTCTACTAAAAAAAATACAAAAAACTAGCCGGGCATGGTGGCGGGCGCCTGTAGTCCCAGCTACTTGGGAGGCTGAGGCAGGAGAATGGCGTGAACCCGGGAGGCAGAGCTTGCCGTGAGCCGAGATCGTGCCACTGCACTCTAGCCTGGGTGACAGAGTGAGACTCCGTCTCAAAAAAAAAAAAATTATATATGGGTCATATTAAAATGGATCATATTCCTAAATGTAAGAGGTAAAACTATACAATCTTAGAAGAGAATGTAGATGTAAATCTTCATGTCTTCAGATTAGGCAATGATTTCCCAGATACGACACCAAAAGCACAGCAACACAAGTGGAGGGAAGATAAACTGGATATCATCTAATGTTTTTGCACTTCATTTTTCTTTGTCTTTTTTTATGTTTGTTTTTGAGATGGAGTCTCGCTCTGTTGCCTAGGCTGGAGTACAGTGGCACAATCCCAGCTTACTGCAGCCTCTACCTCTCAGGTTTAAGCGATACGCCTGCCTCAGCCACCTGAGTAGCTGGGACTACACACGTGCGCCACCACGCCTGGCTAACTTTTTTGTATTTTTAGTAGAGACGGGGTTTCACCATGTTGGCCAGGCTAGTCTTGAACTCCTGACCTCAGGTGATCTGCCCGCCTCGGCCTCTTGAAGTGCTGGGATTACAGGCATGAGCCACCGCGCCCAGCCTGCACTTCATTTTTCTATCAGGAAAGTTAAGACAACTCATAGAATGGGAGAAAGTTTTTGCAAATAATATATCGTGTAACGGACTTGTATCTACAATATATAAAGAAATATAACTCAACAAAAAGACAATTTAAAAAATCGACAAGGGATCTGTACAGACATTGTTTGCAAAGAAGATTTACAAATGGCCAAAAACCTATGAAAAGGTGTTCAACATCAGCCATCTAGGAAATGCACACAAATCCTTAACCAAATATTGGCAATCAGAATTCAGCAATATATGAACATTATATACCATGACCAAAAGAGATCTGTTTCAGGGAATCATTAGGCCAGGCGTGGTGGCTCATGCTTGTAATCCCAACACTTTGGGAGGCTGAGGCGGGCAGATCACTAGAGGTCGGGAGTTTGAGACCAGCCTGATCAACATAGAGAAACCATGTGTCTACTAAAAATACAAAATTAGCTGGGCGTGGTGGCACATGCCTACAATCCCAGCTACTAGGGAGGCTGAGGCAGGAGAATCACCTGAACCCAGGAGGTGGAGGTTGCAGTGAGTGGAGATCATGCCGTTG
>NW_012116792.1:0-1208 GCF_000951035.1 Colobus angolensis palliatus | reverse complement strand
GGCCACTACACTACAGCCTGGGCGACAGAGCGGGACTCCGTCTCAAACAAACAAACAAACCAACAAACAAAACTGCTCAAAGGAAAAAAATAGATGTAAATCTAATAAAACTAGTATAGGCTGGGTATGTTAAAAAGTACATAGTGATGATGAAATAAATCACAGAAGATCAAAATAAATAAATTGGAAGACAACATAATAAATATGTTTATTCACCCTAATTAAATATATACTTTTAACCCCATTCCTATCAAAATTCCAGCAAGATGTTTGTAGATATAGACAGGATTATTCTGAAAATTAAATGGCTGGGCCAGGTGTAGTGGCTCACGCCTGTAATCCCAGCACTTTGGGAGGCTGAGGCAGGCAGATTGCTTGAGGCCAGCCTGGCCAACTTGTCTCTACTGAAAATGCAAAAATACTGAAAATACAAAAATTAGCCAGGCGTGGTGGCAGGCACTTGTAATCCTGGCTACTCAGGAGGTCGAGGCATAAGAATCACTTGAACTCAGGAGGCGGAGGTTGCAGTGAACTGAGATCGTGCCATTGCACTCCAGCCTGGGTGACTCTGTCCCAAAAAAATAAAAAAATAAATAAAAATAAAAAATTTAAGTGGGAAGATAAAGAAACTAGCATAGCAAAAACAATTTTGAGAGCGAATAGGCCAGGTGTGGTGGCTTATGCCTGTAATTCTAACACTTTGGAACACCTGGAGATGGCACTGCACTCCAGCCTGGGCAATATACTGAGACCCCATCTCTACAAAAATAAAAATTAGCCGGGTATGGTGGCATGCAATTGTGGTCCCAGTTACTGCAGAGGCTGAGGCAGGAGGATCTTTTGAGCCCAGGAGGTTGAGGCTGTAGCTATCATCACACCATTGTACTCGGTACAGGGCAAGACGCTGTCTCTTAAAAACAAAAAAGTAATAAAGTGGGAGGATTCTACCTGATTTCAAGACTTACTACATTGCTACACTTATCAAGACTCTGTGGTGTTGGGAGAAGGACATAGATCGATGAAACTAAATAGAGATCCTAGAAATAGATCCACATAAATATGCCCAACTGGGCCAGGGGCAGTGGCTCACACCTGTCATCCCAGCACTTGGGAGGCCAAGGTGGGTAAATCACTTGAGTCCAGGATTTCAAGACCAGCCTGGGCAACATGGCAAAACCTCATCTCTGCTAAAAATATGAAAGTTATAT
>NW_012116791.1:11805-12748 GCF_000951035.1 Colobus angolensis palliatus | reverse complement strand
AATCCTGGGCTCAAGTGATCCTCCCAGCTCAGCCTCCCAAGTAGCTAGGACTACGGGTGCATGCGTGCTGCCATACCGGACTAATTTTAAATTTTTTTTAGTGATGAGATATTGCTTTGTTGCCCAGGCTGGTCTCAAACTTTTGGGTTCAAGTGATCCTTCTGCCTTAACCTCCCAAAGTGCTGGTATTACAAGTGTGAGCCACTGCACCCAGCCCACCTACTAGTTATTAATCGAGATTTTCCCTTAATTCAAATACTCAAACAATTAAAATACCTAATTACATTAAGGCATATGTTTTATTATATTATTTAGAAAGCATTTCTATCAGATCAAAACATTTCTAAATGTTTTAAATGTATTAACTGTTTCTGAAATATTGTTGCTAAGAATGTTTATATAGAATCAGATAATTCTGTAATTTTGTTTTACTCTTTCATATGATTTTTCTATTACACTGTCTTTTTTTTTCTTTTTGGAGACAGAGTCTCTCTGTTTGTCGCCCAGGTTGGAGCGCAGTGGCACAATCTTGGCTCACTGCAACCTCTACCTCCTGAGTTCAAGCAATTCTCCTGCCTCAGCCTCCCAAGTAGCTGGGATTACAGGTGCATGCCACCATACTCGGCTAAATTTTTGTATTTTTAGTAGAGACAAGGTTTCACCCTATTGGCCAAGCTGGTCTCGAACTCCTGACCTCAAGTGATCTGCCTGCCTCGGCCTCCCAAAGTGCTGGGATTACAGGAATGAGCCACTGTGCCCAGCCTATTACACTGTCTTAATAGCCATCAAGGAAACAATCCTAGGTTAATACTTTAAAAGTTAATGAATTATTTAGACATATCCTTTAAAGATATATCTTCTCTGATAACTTTCTCTTCCTAATCAGGGTTGAATTATTAATACCCAGTGTATATATCTTAGTTTGAATTTCTCTAAATTATCT
>NW_012116791.1:5700-6565 GCF_000951035.1 Colobus angolensis palliatus | reverse complement strand
CCACACCGGATAATTTTTATATTTTTGGTAGAGATGGGGTTTTACCATGTTGGCCAAGCTGATCTTGAACTCCTGACCTCAGGTGATCCGCTGTCCTTGGCCTCCCATAGTGCTGGGATTACAGGCGTGATCCACCGCACCCAGCCCATATTATAATTTTTTCAAAGTCAGTTTGTTGAGGTACAATTTATATACAGTAAAATTCACCCTTTGAAGGAGTATAACGCTATAATATTTAACAAACGGCACATCATTGTGTGTGAGTCCCTGTGTAGGCAAACCTTTCTCTACCCACATGGATCTACTTTTGTCCCTATAGTATTATTCTGTTCACAATGTCACATAAATGGAATCGCATACTATGTAGTCTGTTTTTTTATCACTTAGCAGAATGCATTTGAAATTTATCATGTTGTTGCATGTATCGGTAGTTCATTCCTCTTTATTGCTAAGTAGTATTCCAGCAATAAACTGTTTATCTACCCAAGTCATCAGTTTTTGGCAACTATGATTAAAGCTGCTATAAGCATCCAAGCTTACTTGTTTGTTGCAGGTGGAGTTGACATATGTGTTTATTTCTCTTGGCTAACTACATAGGCTTGGGATTGCTGGGTGATATGGTAAATGGATGTTAAACTTTATAAGAAACTGTTTCTGTTGCCAAAGTGCCTGTACCATTTGCATTCCCACCAGCAATGGACCAATTCCAGTTGCCCTGCATCCTCTTGAGCACTTGGTACTATCAGGTTTTAAAATTTGAGCCATTCTAATTTTAATTTGCAGTTTCCCAGCGACTAATGATGTTAAGAATCTTTTCATGTGCTTATTTGTTGTTCATATCTTTTCTTTGGCGAAGTGTGCAATG
>NW_012116791.1:0-455 GCF_000951035.1 Colobus angolensis palliatus | reverse complement strand
TTTGTTTGTTTTAGAGACGAAGAGTCATTCTGTTACCCACGCTGGAGTGCAGTGGTGCTATCATGGCTCACTGCAGCCTCAACCTCCGGGGCTCAAGCAATCCTTCTGCCTCAGCCTCCCAAATAGCTGGGACTACAGGCATGAGGCACCGTGTCCAGTTAAATTTATTTTATTTTATTTTGAGTATAGATGAGGCCTCACTATATTGCCCAGGCTAGGATAAGCTTCTTCATGGAGATAGGAGGATGTAAATCCAACCATCAGTGCCAAACCATCCTTGCTCAACAACAAGTAAGGCCCTGGCAGCAGAGACCAGCTTAGGGAGAATACAGATGCTAGCTTTAATCTGTGGAAGTCTAGCCAGAAATAAACAAGGGATGACAACTTGTACACAATCACAGCAGAAACTCAAAGTTTTTGAATGATCCAAATGAAAGATTTACTTCCAACAAGAA
>NW_012116790.1:7002-7940 GCF_000951035.1 Colobus angolensis palliatus | reverse complement strand
AACACTGATCACGCTTTCAGAGGCTGTGGCCCTACGTGTGCGGCTAAGGGGTGACTCGGGGCCGGCCGGGCCCAGAGCTGATCCCAGGCTAGGAAGAGCAGCAGCAATGGTGTTGGCGTCCACCCCGTCCCTCCCAGGGCCTGGCCGTGGGGGCCAAGGGGACCTGTCTGTGGCCTCTGTGGCCTGAGTGTGGAGGTCAGCACCCAGTGGTGTGACAGCTGGGTCCCTCTGTCATCTGCCTACAGCCAGTATGTCCTCGTGGGGCGGCGAGGTGACCGGCTCTCTGTCGGGTGCCCCTGGAAGGCTCAGAGGCCAGGATCTTCAGGCAGAGAGTTTGGGGGTGGCCCCAGGAAACACCCGTCATCGAGGGGGTGCTATGAAGCGAAGGGGTGGGTGCCAGTGGGCAGTAGTAAGCAGGTCACTGCTGTGGGCAGACGCACTCCGTCCCCCGGAGCCCCCAGGCCGCAGCACTCTGGAGCTGTCCCCACCATGGGGAAGTGGCTGGGCTGTGGTGGCTGCACCCGGGGCATCGACTCCCCACACTCCCGGCTGTTCCCACGCCCAGGCCAGGCCCCCTGTGGTCAGAGGCGGCCGGAGCCACAGGGGTTGTAGGAAGTGGCCGCAGGCACGGCCAGGGGCAGGCGGCATCTGCTTCGAGGGCCCGCGCGTGGCTTCCCTGCCCCCGCCAGCCTCTGCCGTGTGGGTCCCAGGAAATTGGCACTTGATTCCATGAGCAGACCTGGGCTCCGGTGCACTGGATTCTGCAACGCTGCTGTGGCCGTGGGAGGTGCTACGGGCAGGGCTGACCCTGGGGCCTCGCTGGTTCCTCCCCGCCTGATGGCAGAGAAGGGAAGTGCTGAGGGTGTGAGGGGGTCAGTAGGGGAAGGGGGTGCAATGGGGTGGCCAGGAGCAGAGACCCCACCCCCCCAAAGCACACG
>NW_012116790.1:1119-1367 GCF_000951035.1 Colobus angolensis palliatus | reverse complement strand
ATGGAGATGGGCCGCCCGAGCGCACGCTGCGTGGGCTGTTTCCTGGGCTTGGTTCCCGTAGCGGGGTCGGCCCCTCGCCCCTGCATTTGGCAGACTCGATGCTGGGCCCGAGGGTGGCTGTTGGCCTGGGGCCGGGAAGGGCCCTCGAGATCGGGGGTCCCGCGGGCTGGGCTTGGGGAGCCCACTTGGCCGTCTCTGATTGGTCCGGAGTTGCAGGTGGGGCCGCCTCAGGAAGCTGCTGCACCTGC
>NW_012116790.1:0-1069 GCF_000951035.1 Colobus angolensis palliatus | reverse complement strand
TCCCCCAGTGACCTCCTGCGGGACTGATGGCCAGAGAGGGGGCTGTTGGGCCTACACCGCCCCTCCCGCCATCAGCCACCCTGAGTTCTGGGCAGGAGTCTCCTGGCCTCGGTCCCACCCACCCAGAAGGATCCAGTGAGGTGATGCCCGCCTGGGACGCCGCAGAGGTCAAGCCCAGTACCGTGAGGCTTAGTGGCTGCCGGGAGCCATGGCAACCGGATGGTGGCTGGATGGACTCCGCAGGGACGGTTCTCGGACCCCTCTGCAGGGACCCCACCCTAGCTGTGACCTGTCCCACGGCACCTGTACTGTGACACCCTCTTTGCTGTCCGTATGGCTGTGAGGGCTGTGCTTGGCATGTCCATTCCCGAGTCCCAGCCCTACAGCAGCGCTGGGCTCACCTGGCCCCTCTGTGGACGCTGCCTCTGTGGACGCCGCCACTGCGAACGCCGCCGCTGTCTGTATGGTGGGATGTTTATGTCTCTGCGTCATGTGGCTGTTAATTTTGGAAGCTCACCCCCTTCCTCCTCCCCCACTACGGTCCTGACTTCACACCCCTCTGCCTGAGTCAGCGCCCACAGCTGTACCGGATGCTCGGTTTGGCCCCAGCTGAAGGGCTGGTGTCCTGCATGCAGGTGGGGGCCTGGTCATGGGGCTGTGCCATCTGTGTGAGCAGCCTTGGCTGCTTCCCCCTGCCCTGCCCGGGCTGAGTCCATAGCCCCAGAGAGCAGTGCCCCGAGAGCTGCCTGGCATACCCCAGGAAGAGGATGAATCTTGCCTTATGGGAGCCTTTGGCAGGAGTGGGGCTGCCTGGTGACCACGTGAAGCACCTCCCAGGATGAACCAGGACGCTGCCAATGCTGAGGCTGGGTCGGGACTCCCAGGGCCTCATGGTCTGGGATGAGGCGGGTTCCAGCTGGGCTGTGGCAGGGACCAGGAGGTACCTGCATCTGCCCTGATCTCCCTCCTCACACCTGCAGAGCCCCTCCACTGACTGACAGCAGGGTGTCCTGGGTGGGACCCGGCCTGAGCATCCAGAAACTCAGCTCCAAGCCAAGAGTTTTACCCT
>NW_012116789.1:9073-11110 GCF_000951035.1 Colobus angolensis palliatus | reverse complement strand
ATGGTCTCGATCTCCTGACCTCGTGATCCGCCCGTCTCGGCCTCCCAAAGTGCTGGGATTACAGGCTTGAGCCACCGCGCCCGGCCTATTTTTTATTTTATTTTTTTGAAATGGAGATTCACTCTTGTTGCCCAGGCTGGAGTGCAATGGCACGATCTCAGCTCACTGCATCCTCCGCCTCCCAGGTTCAAGTGATTCTCCTGCCTCAGCCTCCCAAGTAGCTGAGATTACAGGCTCCTGCTACTATGCCCGGCTAATTTTTGTATTTTTAGTAGAGATGGGGTTTCGTCATGTTGGCCAGGCTGGTCTTGAACTCCTGACCTCAGATGATCCACCTGCCTCAGCCTCCCAAAGTGCTGGGATTTCAGGTGTGAGCCACCACACCCGGCTTCTATTTTATTTTTTTGAGATAGGGTCTTGCTGTGTCACCCAGGCTGGAGTGCAGTGGTGTGATTACAGCTCATTGCACCCTCAACTTCCCAGGTTCAAGCAATCCTCCTGCCTTGGCCTCCCAAAGTGCTGGGATTACAGGTGTGAGCCAACTTGCTTGGCCTGGATTTTTATTTTATATGAAATTATTGGGTACCTGCTATGGGTTACCAGAAATACACAGAAATAATGTCAAGTCAATGTGATAAATTTGGAAATAACTGATTTCTACCTATTATCAGTAGTTCTCAGTTTTGGCTGCAAAGTAGAGAAAGTTAGGAACTATACATATCTGGGTGCCATCACCAAAATTTCTGATTTTAATTGAGTTGGGCTGGGGTCAGGCCTCCACATGTTTAAGAAGCTGTACAGGTGATGGTAATGCCATCAAAGTTGCTAACTGTTGAGTACAAAGGCTTGATTTCAGTGGGCAGATGGTAGTTTTCAGACAGGTTCACTCAAGGAACCACAAATGTAGCACCCTGAAAAGTTTATCTGAAGATCAAGGCTGGAACCAGATAGCACATGCAACATCCACAAGTTAATGTTTATAAAAATGTGTTCAAGGCCAGGCACAGTGGCTCACGCTTGTAATCCCAGCACTTTAGGAGACAGAAGCGGGTGGATCACCTGAGGTCAGGAGTTTGAGACCAGCCTGACCAACATGGAGAAACCCCGCCTCTACTAAAAATACAAAATTACCCAGGTGTGGTGGTGCATCCCTGTAATCCCAGCTACTCAGGAGGTGGAGGCAGGAGAATCGCTTGAACCTGGGAGATGGAGGTTGCGGTGAGCCGAGATCCTGCCATTGCACTCTAGCCTGGGCAACAAGAGTGAAACTCCGTCTCAAAAAAAAAAAAAAAGGTATATTCAAAAGATAATCACAGAGGTGGGGCTGGGTGCGGTGGCTCATGCCTGTAATCCCAACACTTTTTGGGAGGCCCCGGGTGGGAGGATTCTTTGATTCCAGGAGCTCAAGACCAGCCTGGGCAGCAAAGTGAGACCCTATCCTTCAAAAAAAAAAATTAGCCGGGCATGGTGGCATGCCTCTGTAGTCTCAGCTACTGTGGAGACTGGGACAAGAAGATCTCTTAAACCCAAGAGTTCCAGGCTGCAGTAAGCTATGATCACGCCACTGTATTCCAGTCTGGGTGACAGAGTGAGATCCTGTCTCTAAAAATAAATCAATAAAATATTAAATAACAATATGTATTAATGAAAATTTAGAGGCAACACTCCAAAAATGACTCCTTAGGCTGGGCATGGTGGCTCACGGCTGTAATCCGTGAGCACTTTGTGAGGTTGAGGCAGATACTTGAGTCCAGGAGTTCGAGACCAGCCTGGCCAACATGGCAAAACCCCATCTCTACTAAAAATACAAAAATTAGCTGGGCTTGGTGGAGGGCGCCTGTAGTCCCAGCTGCTGCAGGAGGCTGAGGCACGAGAATTGCTTGAACCCAGAAAGCAGAGGTTGTAGTGAGTCGAGATAGCACCACTGTACTCCAGAGTAAGACTGTCTCAAAAAAAAAAAAAAAAAAAAAGAATGACTTTTTACCTTAGATTTTGACAATAGAATTTAACAGAATATACTTAATGTATTGAGTTGAT
>NW_012116789.1:3523-7548 GCF_000951035.1 Colobus angolensis palliatus | reverse complement strand
TTAGCCAGGATGGTCTCGATCTCCTGACCTCGTGATCCGCCCGTCTCGGCCTCCCAAAGTGCTGGGATTACAGGCTTGAGCCACCGCTCCCGGCCTATTCTTGTATTTGAATGTGAACTGATCAGTAAATTTGTAAACAGTTTTGATATTTTTCATCTATTCCATTCTTTCTCCTAAGTACAATAATCTTTTCTTTTTCCAACACTTTGCCATTGCTAAGTTGATTTAAAAAGGTAACTTCTTAGGGAAATGATCCATGTGTTTAAATGTTTCCCAATTGTGCTTTGATTTACAGGCTGCATGTTTCTATTGATTGTTAAATTGGACACAAGTGACTTAGCTCATTATTCTTTTATTGAAAGTTATAGCAATTAAAAGCAAGAAACTACAAATGGATCTAGGTCTCAGTCCAATTAAAAAAAAAAAAGTGACAGTAGTACCAGCTTACTGAGAATATTTTTGTTTGTTTGTTTGGAGACAGAGTCTTGCTTTGTTGCTCAGGCCAGAATGCAGTGGCATGATCATAGCTCACTCTGAGACAGCCAAGTATAAAGGGGTCCACGGAGAACCTTTGACTGGCCTGTGCACCTGGAGAATGGGGTAGAGCCCTGGGATGTTCGTGCCCTTTGCATGGGGGAGGAGCCTGGCCTCTCCTATTCCTGGGTGGTAACTTGAGATTCAGTCTGTGAGGCAGGAAGCCAGCTAGCAGGACTCTTGCTTTTCTGAGAGTCCCTATTTCCCTTTTTTTTTCCTTTTCACCCAATAAATCCTGCCTTTCTCACCCTTCAAAGTGTCTGAGAACCTAATCTTTCCTGGTTGTGTGACAAGAACTGAGTCACGGCACCAAAATGTCATGCACATCCGTGTGAAGAGACCACCAAACAGGCTTTATGTGAGCAATAAAGCTTTTTAATCACCTGGGTGCAGGTGGGCTGAGTCAGAAAAGAGAGTCAGCGAAGGGAGATAAGGGTGGGCCAGTTTTATAGGATTTGGGTAGATAAAGGAAAATTACAGTCAAAGGGGATTTGTTCTCTGGAAGGCAGGAGTGGGGATCGCAAGGTGCTCAGTTGGGGAGCTTTTTGAGCCAGGATGACTGAGGAAAAGGACTTCCACAAAGTAATGTTATCACTTAAGGCAAGGACCGGCATTTTCACTTCTTTTGTGGTGGAATGTCATCAGTTAAGGCGGGGCAGGGCATTTTCTCTTCTTTTGTGATTCTTCAGTTACTTCAGGCCATCTGGGCGTATACATGCAAGTCACAGGGGATGCGATGGCTTGGCTTGGGCTCAGAGGCCTGACAAGGAGAAAGTCCTATGACAACTGCAACTTTGAACTCCAGGGCTCAAGGGATCATCCCACCTCAGCCTCCTGAATAGCTGGGATTATAGGCACCAGTCACTGTGCCCAAACTTAAAAAACAAAACAAAACAGTCTGGGCAACATGGTGAAACCCGTCTCTACAAAAAACACAAAAAATTAGCTAGGCACGGTGGCAGGGTGTCTATAGCCCCAGCTACTCAAGAGGTTGAGGTGGGAGGATCGCTTGAGCCTGGGAGGTGGTAGTTGCAATGAGCCAAGATTGTGCCACTGTGCTTCAGCCTGAGTGACAGAGTGAGACCCTGTCTCAAAAAAACAAAACAAGAATAAGATTAATCTATATTCACTTTTAAGTATTTGCTTTTTTGGCTGGGCGCGGTGGCTCAAGCCTGTAATCCCAGCACTTTGGGAGGCCGAGACGGGCGGATCACGAGGTCAGGAGATCGAGACCATCCTGGCTAACACGGTGAAACCCCGTCTCTACTAAAAAATACAAAAAACTAGCCGGGCGAGGTGGCGGGCGCCTGTAGTCCCAGCTACTTGGGAGGCTGAGGCAGGAGAATGGCGTGAACCCGGGAGGCGGAGCTTGCAGTGAGCTGAGAACCGGCCACTGCACTCCAGCCCGGGCGACAGAGCAAGACCCCGTCTCAAAAAAAAAAAAAAAAAAAAAAGTATTTGCTTTTTAAAAAATTGATTATATCTGAATACATTCATGCCTTTCATTTTTAAAAAAAGTAAAATTTATTTGCTTTCAGTTCCCAACCCATTTTCTATCATTATAAAAATACTACATTCTCATTATAAAATGTTTGGAAAGTACTGAAAAGTAAGTGTGAAGAACTAGAAAAAATTCACCCAAGGCCTCCTCAAACTAGAAACTACTATTGTTATCATCATTTCTATTTGGTCTTTTTATTTTTATTATTTATTATTATTATTTGAGACGAAGTCTGGCTCTGTCGCCCAGGCTGGAGTGCAGTGGCGTAATCTTGGCTCACTGCAAGCTTCGCCTCCCGGGTTCATGCCATTCTCCTGACAGCCTCCCGAGTAGCTGGCACTACAGGTGCCCGCCACCACGCCTGGCTAATTTTTTGTATTTTTAGCGGAGAAAGGGTTTCACCATGTTAGCCAGGATGGTCTCGATCTTCTGACCTTGTGATTCACCCGCCTTGGCCTCCCAAAGTGCTGGGATTACAGGTGTGAGCCAGCACTGGCCTGGTCTTTTTATTTTTAAATCCACTTTCCTCCCTCCATTCCTGTTTAGATCATAGAGCACATATAATTTTGTGTCCTGCCTTTTTCACTTAACATTTCACTGAAGCATTTTGGCTTGTCATTAAAAAATATTTGTATAAGCCAGGTATGGTGGCTTGTGCCTATAATCTCAGTACTTTGGGAGGCTGAGGTGGGAGGATTGCTTGAAGCCAGGAGTTCAAGACCAGCCTGGGCAACATAGCAAGACCTTGTGTCTACAAAAAAATTAAAAACAAAAAAATTTGCCAGACATGGTGGCATGTGGCTATAGTCTTAGCTACTTGGGAGGCTGAGGCAGAAGGATCCTTTGAGCCCAGGAGGTAGAGGCTGCAGTGAGCTATGATCATGTCACTGCACTCCAGCATGAATGACAGAGCGAGACCCTGTCTCTTAAAAAAAGTTATATATATATGTTATATATATATGTTATATATGTTATATATATAAGTTATATATGTTATATATGTTATATGTTTTATATATAACATATATATGTTTTATATATAAGTTATATATATTTTATATATAAGTTATATATATGTTTTATATATAAGTTTTATATATATATGTTTTATATATAAGTTTTATATATATATGTTTTATATATATTTTTTGAAACGGAGTCTTGCTCTGTTGCCCAGGCTGGAGTCTCACCATGTTGGCCAGGCTATTCTGGAACCTCTGGCCTCAGGTGATCCACCCACCTCGGCCACCCAAAGTGCTGAGATTACAGGCGTGAGTCACCATGTGGCCAATGCATACATAATTTTTAATAGCTGCAAAATACTTCATTCTTTGCATTACCATAATTTGCTTTAACATTCCTTTTGTTGGACTTTTAGATCATTTCTGGCATTTTGCTATTATTAACATCTTTGGCACATTTTTGGGAGTAGTCAGCATTTTGCATCACTTTCTAAGGATAGACTTCCAGAAGTAGTAGTACTGGGTCAAAGGGTGCGATTATTCACAAGGCTTCTGATTCATATTAACCATATTGCTTTTGGCTGGGCATAGTGGCACACATCTGTAATCCTAGCACTTTGGGAGGCCAAGGGAGGTGAGTTGCTCGAGCTCAGGAGTTCGAGACCAGCCTGGGCAACACAGCAAGACCTCATCTCTACTTAAAAAATATACATATATATTGGCCGGCTGCAGTGATTCACGCCTGTCATCCCAGCACTTTGGGAGGCTGAGGCGGGTGGATCATCTGGGGTCGGGAGTTCAATACTAGCCTAGCTAACATGGTAAAACCCCATCTCTACTGAAAATACAAAATGAGCTGGGTATGGTGGTCCATGCCTGTAACCCCAGCTACTCAGGATGCCGAGGCAGGAGAATGGCTTGAACCTGGTAGGTGGAGGTTGCAGTGAGCCAAGCTTGCACCATTGCACTCCAGTCTGGGCGACAGTGCGAGAGTCTGTCTCAAAAAAAAAAAAAAAAAAAAAGAATGA
>NW_012116789.1:0-1687 GCF_000951035.1 Colobus angolensis palliatus | reverse complement strand
TTGGTCAGGCTGGTCTTGAACTCCCAACCTCAGGTGATCCACCCACCTCAGCCTCCCAAAGTGCTGGGATTACAGGCGTGAGCCACCGTGTCCAGGGAAAGCAGGATTTTTTAAAAATTTACCATTACAGCTGGTGAATCTGTGGACTTATTTAGAATAAGTTAATTTAATTTAATTAATTTATTTTTGAAATGAGGTCTTGCCATGTTGCCCAGGCTGGTCTCAAACTCCTGACTTCAAGCTATCCTTCCACCTCGGCCTCCCAAAGTGCTGGGATTATAGGCGTGAGGCACTGTGCCTGACTGATTTGCTTATTTTTTTAGCAATGGGGCCTCACTATCTTGCTCAGCTTGGACTCAAGTGATCTTCCTGCCTCAGCATCCTGAGTAACTGGGAATGCAGGCACATACCACCATGCCTGGCCAAGAAGAACTTTAACATTTATTTTATTTTATTTTTATTTTTATTTTTATTTTTTTTTTTAGTCTTAGCATTTACTTTCCCCACTCCATACTCTTGGAACAAGCTTTAGTTCTACAGGAAATGGCACTGATGGAGAGAAGGCTGGCATTACCTTCATGAAAGGGCTGTAAGAGCTGCCTGGGAAGAAGGTGTGCCTTGGGGAACTGGGAAGATGTCGTCAGTGTGGGTGGGCAAGAGGACAGCCAGTCGTCCCGCCGCCAGCCCAGTAGCTTCCAGAGGTAGGTGCCCAGGTGCTACTGGAGCCCCTCATAGGGGTAGGGGTAGGGACTGCACCTCCTCCACGCGCTTGTTGTAGGCCTCCTGGTGCTCTCGTGGGGCTTGACCATTATCACACAGGTGGGGCACTTGGAGCCTGCGGCTGCGCCCAGGTCCACCTTAGAGGGATAGAGACATAGGCCAGATTTCGGTCCTCACACATGACTGGGAGATGGCAGTATACCTCAATGGGCAGTGTTTCTCCTGCCAAAACCATGATCCCTTTTTCTCCATTGTGGACAGTTTTCTGAACCTCTTTCACCCCGCGCTGAATCTGCTTCTGCTTCACGGCTTTTTTGATGCATTTGTAGAGCTTCCACGTGAGGCAGCAAGAAGCCAGGGGCTGTACCATGGGGTTCTAGTTGACCAGCAGCTCCTGGTAGCTGCGTTCCAGAGCATGCCTCCGCCTGAGCCTGGGGCCTGTCAAATCTACCTTTATTTTGGTCATCGCAGCGGCCGCGGAAACCTAGTCCCAAGGAGGCCAAAGAACTTTAACATTTCTATAAAGAAATTTTTTCGCTATAATTTTAAATTCTAACTTTGGCCTGTGGAAATTATATGTTTTTTACATGTCATCCTATGCCTCTCATTGGAAATTTGTCAAAATGTTGTTCTGATATTTAGCAAAGTTTTATTTATTTTTTTTGAGATGGAGTTTTCGCTCATGTGGCCCAGGCTGGAGTGCAATGGTGCCATCTCGGCTCACTGCAACCTCCATCTCCCAGGTTCAAGTGATTCTCCTGCCTCAGCCTCCGAAGTGGCTGGGATTACAGGCATGCGCTACCAAGCCTGGCTAATTTTTTGTATTTAGTAGAGACCAGGTTTCACCCTGTTGGCCAGGCTGGTCTCAAACTCCCGACCTCAGGTGATCCACCCGCCTCAACCTCCCAAAGTGCTGGGATTATAGGTGTGAGCCACCACGCCTGGCCCAAAGTGTTTTTTTTTTTTT
>NW_012116788.1:1867897-1868745 GCF_000951035.1 Colobus angolensis palliatus | reverse complement strand
CGACCTTTCTCTTTGGCTGCCCTTAACCTTTTTTCCTTCATTTCAACTTTGGTGAATCTGACAATTATGTGTCTTGGAGTTGCTCTTCTCGAGGAATATCTTTGTGGCATTCTGTGTATTTCGTGAATTTGAATGTTGGCCTGCCTTACTAGGTTGGGGAAGTTCTCCTGGATGATATCCTGAAGAGTGTTTTCCAACATGGTTCCATTTTCCCCGTCACTTTCAGGCACACTAATGAGACGTAGATTTGGTCTTTTCACATAAACCCATATTTCTTGGAGGCTTTGGTCCTATCTTTTTACTTTTGTTTCTCTAGACTTCTCGTTTCCCTTCATTTCATTCATTTGATCTTCAGTCGTTGATATTCTTTCTTCCAGTTGATCGAGTCAGTTACTGAAGCTTGTGCATTTGTCATGTATTTCTCGTGTCATAGTTTTTATCTCTGTCAGTTCACTTATGGCCTTCCCTGCATTGATTATTCTAGTTATCCATTCTTCCATTCTTTTTTCAAGATTTTTAGTTTCTTTGCGCTGGTTACGTAGTTCCTCCTTTAGCTCTGAGAAGTTTGATCAACTGAAGCCTTCTCCTCTCAACTCGTCAAAGTCATTCTCCATCCAGCTTTGATCCATTGCTGGCGATGAGCTGGATTCCTTTGGAGGGGGAGATGTGCTCTGATTTTTTGAATTTCCAGCTTTTCTGCCCTACTTTTTCCCCATCTTTGTGATTTTATCTGCCTTTGGTCTTTGATGCTGGTAACGTACTGATGGGGTTTTGGGGTGGGTGTCCTTTCTGTTTGTTAGTTTTCCTTCTAGAAGTCAGGATCCTCAGCTGTAGGTCTGTTGGAGATT
>NW_012116788.1:1865535-1866487 GCF_000951035.1 Colobus angolensis palliatus | reverse complement strand
TAGAACTTAAAGTATAATAAATAAATAAATAAAAAAAAAAAGAAAATGGTGTTAACTAAAAAAGTGACAGAGGCAGAAGTCTCAATCAATAGAGGTTTATTGACCCCAAAATTTGAGGATGTACCCAGGAAAAACACAGTCATAGAAGCATCTGGGACCTATACTTTCCAAAGAGGGTTTTGGGAACTCAGTATTTAAAGGAGAAGGGGAAAAAAGGAAGAAAACGTTGGGGGGTAAACAGTGAGGCAAATGGTTACATTCCTGGACGCTCTAATTACTGCTCCATAAGTCTGCATCTTATATAAGGCAATGTAAACATGTGAAAAGAGAGAGGAGAGGAAAAAGTCAATTATCTCATCTCAGAGCAAGAGAGGGATAATTCCTGGACTTGTTCTTATGCTGTATCTGTGAAGATAAGCCTGTAATCAACATTGTCAGTGAGACATTTAACACAACTTGGCTGGGCGTGGTGGCTCACGCCTATAATCCCAACACTTTGGGAAGCATAGGTGGGCAGATCACTTGAGGTCAGGAGTTGAAGACCAGCGTGGCCAACATGGTGAAACCCCATCTCTACTAAAAATACAAAAAAAAAAAAAAAATTAGCTGGGCATGGTGGTGCATGCCTATAACCCTAACTACTCGGGAGGCTGAGGCAGGAGAATCTCTTGAATCTGAGAGGCAGAGGTTGCAGTAACCCAAGATTGCACCACTGCACTCCAGTCTGGGTGATAGAGTGAGACTCCATCTCAAATAAAAAAAAAAAAAGAAGAAACTTAATACAACTTGGTTTCAGGGCTGGTTTATAGGGGGACTGTGTATCCTGAAAGACTTAGGGGCTCACAGGGAACTTTTTAGTGAGCAATTTATGAGGAGGCCATCTGAGGAGGTATATGACCTTCTATTACCGTGGAAACCTGGTTTATGTGTAAGGCTGTGTCACAGGGTTGTG
>NW_012116788.1:1857166-1864721 GCF_000951035.1 Colobus angolensis palliatus | reverse complement strand
ATCTGAACATCTGAAGGAACAAACTCCGGACACACCATTTTTAAGAGCTGTAACACTCACCACAAAGGTCCACAGCTTCATTCTTGAATGAAGTCAGTGAGACCAAGAACCCACGAGAAGAAATGAATTCCAGATACACCTTTAATAACGCTCCTTTCTGAATTTCCCTCACCCACACCTTTCCATATTTCCCCCACTCACCTGGCCTTCCTTTCACACCCAAATTCACTGCCTCCCAGGGAAAACCACTACTGTCAGCTTGCTATGTAGTTTTCCAGGTTCTGTTCCCCACAAGACACTAAGATTATTTTCTAAATGTGTATAAATAAGTGTGGGTTGGACTTAATGATTCACTTTTAACCAATAGATTAGGGCAAAAGTAGGGGCAACTCGCTTCTAAAAATTACATTAAAAGAGACTCTACTTCCTCTCTTCCTCCCTCTCTTTCTCTCTTTGAACCTTTGTTCTAAGGGATGCAAGCTGCCATATTGTGAACAGCTCTAAGGAGAATCCATGTGGCAAGCAATGGATATCTCTGGACAACAGCCAGTTTGAATCTCAGGCCTGAAAACATCCACAAGAGAGATGGAAGCTGTCCATGACCCTTGAGCCTTAAGAAGGTGGTAAGTACAGCCAACACCTTGATTATGGCCTCCTACTTTAAACTAGGGCCAGGCATAGTAGCTCACTCCTGTAATCCCAGCACTTTGGGAGGCCATGGCAAGAGGATCACTTGAGGCTGGAAGTTCAAGACCAGCCTACATAACAGAGCTACACTCTATATCTATAAAAATTTAAAAAATTAGCTGAGCATGGTGGCACATGCCTGTAGTCCTGTAAATTAATAGCAGATTAGTTGTTTGCCACATGCAGAGTCCAGTTAATGAGTTATGGTACCAAAAAAAAGGTGAACTTGTTCTGAAGCTAGCTTGGGGAAGGGACACAAAGTGTCCTGCCTTTGAATGTGCTGCTTCACCTTTGAAACAGAAAGCGGATACTTTTAGGTAAGGCGGAATGTGAGCAAGGGCAAGGGGTCCCCCTGCTTGCTTGGTGCCTTATCTCCTGGCCAAGGGGGCATGGTTTTGATATGTCCTCCTGGTGGGTAGAAGTCCAGAGACCACCTCTTAGAGGTGAAAGTTCCATAAATTAATTGTCAACTCTCAAGGAGAGATCTGTCTTGGTGGACATAGTTAGAAGAACTGGACCTGCAGGAAATATCTGTTAAGGGGGAGGTGGAAGGTTATATTTGCATTTCTCAAAGGCTAAGTAGGAAATAGTCAACAGCGGGAAAGGGGAGAGGAGAAGAGAAGAGTGGATAATAAAAAGTAATAGTTATCCCCCTCCCCCTGCTTTTTTTTTTTTCCGAAAAAATGGGAGCACTCAGTTATAGTCCTAGCTACTTGGGAGGCTGAGGCAGGAAGACTGCTTGAGTCTATGAGGTCGAGACTGCTGAGAGCTGTAATCATGCCACTGCACTCCAGACTGGGCAACAGAGTGAGATCCAGTATCAAAAAAAGAAAAGACAGGAAAAGAGACTCTAAGCTGTGCCTGATTCTTAGACCCAGGCTAGGAGACAATGAATGTATGTCTTCTTAAACTGGTAAGTTTTGACATAATGTGTTATGCATTTCTATGTTAGTGTCAGTGAATCTGTACAGTTCTGAAGCAACTCAATTCTTGCCTCCTCAGAAGACAAAATTTGATGAGGGCCATAAGAAAGAGTGAGAGACAGAGGCAAGTTTTAGAGCAGGAGTGAAAGTTTATTAAAAAACTTTAGAGCAGGAATGAAAGAAAATAGAGTACACTTGGAAGAGGGCCAAGTGAGTGACTTGAGAGATCAAGAGTGTGGTTTGACCTTTGACTTGGGGTCTTATACGTTGGCATTCCACTTCTTCAGTGACATGCCAGCATTTGGGAGGGACTGCATGCACAGTGTGTATACTGGAGTGGTATGCGTGCTCACTTGAGGCATTCTTACCTTACCAGTCCAATGCTCCTAGGTCATATGTCAGTTCAAATTCACCATTTTGTCTCTTATTGTGCATGCTTGAGTCCACTTGTACAAATCCAGAGATCTTATCAGGAAACTGCTGATCACCAGTTTTCAGGTGTTTTTATTTTTGGGAGAGTGCCTCTTCCTGGGGCTGGCTGTGACCAATTTTTATTTTAGAGAGATAATTAACAATTGCCTAACCATCACTTGATGGTCACCTGATACTCCTGTTTGCGGGTGAGGGCCTCTCGTGCCCTGCTCATGTCTTCCTGACTTCCTGCTGTAACATTTTCCCCCTCAAAGGTTCAAGACCCCAATTCTTTGGGTAAAATGGACAAAGGTTAGTCTTCTGTAACTGTTTCCTGCTGACAGAGGGGCAGTGGTGGTTGTTTTGTGGATCTTGGCCTCTTGCTAGCTGACAGGGCAGGGTGGCACCATGGGTTGTTGAAAGCAGTATCCAGCCAGGTCCAAGGGAGACAAGGGCAGGACTTCACCTCTGTCATGTCTCACTAATGGCATCCCCTGTAGGAGGATAAGTCACAAATATTGACAGGACAGTATCCCTCACTGAGTATTATCTGGAGCTTGGTGGCTTGAAGGTGAGAGGAGATAGAAATATGCTCCAAATTTTATTTATGGGAGTATATTTACTCATTGTTAAAAGCTGTAAATAGCTTAAGAAAAGTTTTCTTGATTCCAAAAAACAAAGGATCTGCAATGTTCTAAGCAAAAATTCTTAAAAGGATTGTTTTAGTTTTATACTAGTTCAGTCTGTGCAGTTATTAACTTCTGTTCTGCTTGATATTCATGAACATTTCACTCTCCATGAGAGTCCTGGAAGGTTTTTCTCTATTCTAGTGTCACAATCTCCAGGGTTATCAGAAAACTGCATTTAAGAGCATCTGTTAGAGGTCTATAGCTGATTATAAAACCACCTTTTAAAGAGGATAAAAAGAATACAACAATTGTCTGTGGATGACAAAATGTCTTAGGGCAGCCACAGTTAAAGACACAATTGACAAAAAAATGTGTTACCTTTGTGGCACACAATAATTTTACATAATTACAATTATTACTGATAATGTATACTAAGTCATATCTGAGCTATAAGGAATTTCACCCAATTTTAGAACCAATTCATACCAATCACACATTTATACAAATACTCAAAAAAGGCAAAGTTTGCCTTTGTTTTAGTGTACTACTGATGTCAAGCCTAGTTCTTAATAAAACCTTATAGATAAATCTATTCAATCTTAATTAGTTTGACCATAAGGTAAGATTCTCAGAAACCTTTTATAATTTATTACATTTTTTAAAGAGCATATTAATTATTTAATAAAACTCTATTATGCTTCTATTCAACTGTTCAATGTATGGATAAACTAAAAAATATCCCCTTAATTTTAGCCATTGTGTTTACATGTAGAATTTCATTCACAAGAATAATCTTTCACAAAACCTCCACGACTTGCTTAAACATTCAGCTTTATGCTATTTAACTTAAAACAATCCTTTAACGCTCTAAACTAGACAAAAATAACCCACATTCCCTTCCCTTCATAAACTCTTTTATCAAAAGTACCTTCTACTTTCCTTACACTCCTTGCATGTAAATCTGTCTTTTCAATAGTCTCAAATACATGTTACCTGTTAATTCTTAGCAACTTTTACATTTGGTGAAAAACTTGGTAAGTAAGTGATTCTAATTATGAACTAGGTGGGGAGCCTAGGATATCAGATAGAAGTGCAGCTAAGGTCTGAATCTTTTCAGCATAGCTAGGGGACATGGCTAACTCTGTATATACCTAGCTTTAAAGTAAATAAGTTGTACAATTAGAAGTCATAGTAGCAGTTTATGACCCTAAAGTATTTAATAGACCTAATGCCCTTTAAAACTGTACATTTTTGTAAATTCCCTTTCATGAATCTTTTCCTGACTTACACAAACCATCTATGACATGCTTGGACTTTCTGAACTGTTCTAAACATCCCTCTTTTTAAACAGCCAGTCATTTTACTTTAGGAGAAGAATTTACCATACAAGATCCTTTCTCATATAAAATCTCTTTTCTTTATAATGTTCCTTGATGAAAATACCTCTTCACCTTTATAACCTTCAAGTTAAGACAAAAGTCATTTTTCTTCTGTTAGGAAGCTATGGTTTATACTGCACGTTGCTGTGTGAGTCCTGTAAAGGAGGAGAAGATAAGGAGTTTATCTACATACTGTGGAAGTTATGATCCCCTCGAGAAGAGAATGCTTGGTTAAATTTTTTTCTAAAGCTTGTCTGAATAAGTGTGGGTTATTTCTAAACTCCTGAGTTAAGACCATCAGGTTAAAGTTATTGCTTAAAGATTTAAGTAGCTTTCCCAGGAGAAACAGGTGTATTTGAGGAAAAGATGAATTTAGATTTTGGGTAAATATTAAGCAGGCACCCATCTCAGAAAGCATATTTTTGTACAAAAGGGGTATGAGTTATTTATTTTGGAGGTAAAAGGTGCCATTTGCCCCCATTAACTGGCAGGATTTAGAGAGTTGCTTAGAGAAGGAGATTCACACAGAGTAGGTAGCTCTTGAACCCAAAAGGAAAATTTATAATTTTGTTTGCCCCCTCAAGAGTTGCCCTTGGCCCTTTCCTGTTGATGGCCATGTCCAGGTTGGATGCCAGCCAGAACAGAGAGACCCCTCAGCTCAAGGTCATCAGGTGTTGAGACTCTATCCATGGGAGCCCTCAGCTGTCAGGTTAGTCCCATTTCCAGCTTGTGGTAAAGGGGGCAAGCTGTGCAGGGCGTTTTCCCATTTATCCCATTGGGGTAGTTTGCCTTCCACTGGCCTGGCTTCCTGCACCAATGGCGGTTACTTATAGCAACCTGGAGGGAGCTGGAGAGCTTGTAAAGTAGCCAATAATTGAGCCTTCCTCTTGTTCCTTCTTTTCCTTAGCCCTGTTCTCCTTATTCTGCTCTCAGTTATAAAAATGGAAGAGGCTAATTTGAGGATTTTCTGCATAAGGGCACTGGGTTCTAAGACCGACTTTTGTAATTTTCTCCCAGTTTATTTTTAGGCCAAAGAGTATTACAACAAAAAATGTAGTTTTTTATTGTTGCTGTTTTAAGGTTTGGGGGAATCAAATTTTTCTTATTTATTTATTTTTTTTTGGAAGGCATCCAAGAGGTGTGTCCTGTGGTGTGGAGACACCATCACCCATCCATGAAGATAGAACAAAGGAGAAAAACAAGGAAAAGGGAAAGTAAGGTGTTTCTTCTTACTTTCCTGTTATCCTGAGTAAGGTATCCCCCATTCATCTTTAGGGTTCCAGAATAAACCTGTCTTACCACGTACACTTAACCTTAGTCTCATCTCGTCACAATTACCCACTTGAGAACTGAGGAGATACCAGAGTGAACCGTGGACCTCCTGTTCATCTGTGGGGTTCCAGAATGAACTGGTTTTTCTGTATAGCTTCAATCGTGCCATCATCTCTGTTCTAATGGTAATCTGTTCGCCTGTGACCAACCTCCATCTCTATCCTATGGGTCTCTTGCACCTGCAGCCTTGGGCTGGCCTATATCCTTGTCTCCATGACTTAGAGTGACTCTCACTCAGTGCATTCTAGCAACAAAATGATTATCTCTTTTCTCAGATTTCCATTTCCCATGTTTTTTAAGTAGAGGAGAAGCTAATTTTTTTAGCTAACTGCCACAAGGAGGCGGAACTTCCCTCCCTTCAAATATAACCTTGAGGGTCTTGATGCATGTTGATAAGGATGTGGAAGTGATTAGAGAAATGGAGCCTAGAGGAGGAAGTGAGAGAAATACCATGGAAAGCCTACATATGCTTGCAAAAACAACAGCCCTTGGATTTAAGAGGGCAACATTTATTTGCCCTTTGACATAAAGGCATAACCTCTGGAGAACATGGGGCTTGGAGTAAGAATTCACAAATAGCAAAGGAAGAATTATCCTATCTCTCAAAAAGGTGCTAACTCCAAAAAAGTAAGTAGGTGGGGTCCTTGGAGGGCCACAGAGTGAGACCCTATGCAGGTGGACAAACTCCATTCAAAGCTACAGGAAAAACTGGGCCTGGGGCATAACAGGGATGAAAAGTGTATGGTAAGACATAAGGAGCTGGGAGAGCTAGGATTCCAGTTAGTGTCTGTCCTGGCAATGTGCCAGCAGACAGGGGCAAGGAGCCCATTTCTTTACTGCTATGCAAATGCAGCAAGAGCTGTGTGTGCCTGAAAAAAGCAGAGAAAAGGCAGACTTGCTTATGAGGTGGATGGTCTAGTGAGTGCACAAGGCTATTTCAGAATATACAAAGAGAAAACAGGAGAGTAGGTGGTGCAGTTTCTTGGGAAAGAGAAAATTTTACTTGAAAAAGTAGAGGAAACCCCAGATGTTGCATGATTTTAGCCTTTAGCCCTACCACTCTTGCAAGCCTCCTGTCCAGGAGGGGCACTAGTGTCTCGGGTCTATTTGGTACAGGCTCCAAGGTCCTTCTCACCCCCATAAGCCACCCATCAGAGTGAATTGAGAGATTGATCAGGGGTAGCAGAGTCACTCTGGCTGGAAGGAATTGTTCTGGAGATTGGTTAGTAAGCAGGAGAGTGAAAGGGAGAAGAGTATCATGTATGGGGGTTGAGTGCCTCCAGTTGAAGAAGGTGAGGTGTTGAGCTGTCTTACCACTGGGGAATGGGAATGTATCTGAGTCATGCAGCACTAAAGTATGTTAGCAGTGGAAGATATTTGTGTTACATGATGCCAAAGTATGATAGTGGCAATGAATCTGTATGAGTCTGCAGCAACCTCAATTCTTGCATCCTCAGGAGAAAGAATTCAACCAAGACACATAAGGCAGAGTGAGAGACTGAGGCAAGTTTTACATACATCTGGAGTGAAAGTTATCAAAAAGTTTTAGATTAGGAATGAAAGGAACTAAAGTACACTTGGAAGAGGGCCAAGTGGGCAACTTGAGAGATCAAGTGCATGGTTTGACCTTTGACTTGGGGTTTTATACATCAGCATGCTTCTTGCGGGGTTACATCCCTTTTCCCCTGATTCTTCCCATGGCCTGAGCTGTCTGTAAGCACAGTGGTCTGCCCGCACTTGGGTGGGAACACACGCTCTGTGTTTACTGGAGTTGTATGCATGCTTACCTAGGCATTCTTCCCTTACCAGTCTGATGTTCTTTGGTCATATACCAGTTAAACTCCACCATTTTGTCACTTAGTGTGCATGCTTGAGCCCACCTGCCCACCTCCAGAGATCTTATTGGGAGGCTGCTGATCACCAATTTTCAGGTGTTTTTATTTATTGGGAGACTGCCTTTCCCTGGTGCTGGCTGTGACCAATGATTATTTTAGAGAGACAATTAACAACTGCCTGACCATCACCTGATGATCGCCTAACATTCCTGGTTCGGGGAGAGAGAGCTGTTTACTGGTAAGGGCCCTCTGAAGAGTCCTGAGGCAGCACAGGGTATCACATGGTGAGGGAACTAAGTATACCAATGTACTAGCTCAGGTCTCTCTTCCTGTTCTTATTAATCCACCAGTTCCCCTTC